>NC_085844.1:6420922-6695922 GCF_035594765.1 Anolis carolinensis | reverse complement strand
AACTGAAGATTGGAGGACCTTTAATCAGCTCTTACTAGGTGTGATCTAGGAAAAAAATGGTTCTAAACTCTCTTCGAAAGTAGGGACGTTGGCGCTTCATTTCTAAAGTAATTTCTGAATTTTGAAGGCAAAAAAGTTCAAAACTTTCCAAAACTTCTGAATCTTTGTATGTACCTCACTAATGATGGATGCGCATGAAGGAAAACATTATTGTCAATGAGGAAACTTGAGGGGTTTCCCTCAATCTAGATCAATGATGGGCAACCTTTTGCGCTTGGTGTGTCAAAATTCACCAAAAAATCTAGCATGACTTGGGTAGTGTGTCACTTTGAGAGAAAAAAAAACCATAATTTCACAATATATATAGTTTAAATAACAAAAATATATACCCTGTTTCCCCGAAAATAAGATATCCCCAGAAAATAAGTCCTAGTAGAGGTTTTGCTGAATTGCTAAATATAAGGCCTCCCCCGAAAGTAAGACCTAGCAAAGTTTTTGTTTGGAAGCATACGTACCATAGATTGTAGAACAGGGAAATAATGGTAGTAATAAGAAATTCTTGATAGGATTCACAATTTGTCGGGTTATGCTGGTTTGAGATGACAACTATTGTACAGTATATAATAAATGTTCAATTTTTGTTCAACAATAAATGTAAATTCTTCATCATGGAAAAATAAGACATCCACTGAAAATAAGACCTAGCACAACTTTGGGAGCAAAAATTAATATAAGACACTGTCTTATTTTCGGGGAAACAGGGTAATTGTAATATATAACTGTATTTAATAAATCAAAAACTATTTAATGCCATTATTTCCATGTACAACAATCTATGGTGCCTCTTGCACTTTCCACACTGATTTCTCTCTATTGTAGTTTCAATGTAGTCATGAATAATGAATAATATAATAATAATACAATAGTAATAATATAATAATATACAACAATAATAATAGAATAATAGAATGAACATATATATATATATATATATATATATATATATATATATAAATGTAATGTGCATAATTCCCATGGAGTAAACAACAAAACCACTGGACCAAATCACACCAAATTTGGCCACAAAAGACATTAGTCATCCAATCAATCTGCATGCGGCAGCGTGTCAGCAAAAATGGCTAGGCGTGTCAGTGCTGACACGCGTGTCATAGGTTGGCCATCACTGATCTAGATTCTATACTCCTAATATTTTATACATAATATATGAGACCTGATCTAGATACTATACTTCTAATTATATCTCTACTCTGTAATACTCAGTCTAGATACAATACACTAATCATGATTAATCACTGACTTTAGGCCCTCCATCAAAAAATGGATTTGTCCCTTGCTGCCTAAAATTATTTCACTCCTTGTTTGGCATTTCCATAAAGTTAAAATCATGTTGTAGTTGAAAACGTAAAATGAAACTTTCCAGTGAATTAGGCTTTCATCTTTTTCTTGTTCCATTTGATTAATCTGTCTCGAAGTACAGGAAGATGCATGCCAGAAGTTCTCTCTCCTGTTGTCTCACCATCGGGGCCCAAAATAGACACGGCCAGTTGCGATGTGAAACAAATGGGAACAGAAAGCAGGAGAGATCAATTCGCCCTCTCTTACCATTTTTCAGAAAGGGCAAATGACTGCAGCAGTTTTGTCTGTGAAAGTACGTTTGTATACATCTATGAAAACATACTTTACTTGCACCAATTTCCCTTGCTCCTTCACCCTGGAAATGGCCATCCAACCTTTGCTTAAGAACCTCCAAGGAAGGAGCTTCCACCGAACTCTGAGGCAGAGAGCTCCACGGTTGGACAGCTCTCATGATCAGGAAGTTCTTCCTAATGTTGAGATGGAATCTCCTTTCCTATAATTTGAACCCGTGGCTCCATTGAATTCTTGTCTCCAGGGTAGCAGAAAGGAAACCTGCTCCCTCTTCCTTGTGATAACCTTTCAAATATTTAAATATGGCAATTATGTCATGGAGAAGCTGGAACATGTCCAAAGGAGGATGGTCAAAATGGTCAAAGAACTGGAGACCATGACTCCCCAATGTCTCCTCAGGGGATGTTTAATATGGAGAAGAGAAAAGAGGGGACATGATTGCCATATTGAAATATGTGGAAAAATGCCATATTGAAAAGAAGCACATTTCCTTTCTTCTGCTCCAGAGTCTAAGACACAGAAGAATAGGTTCAAACTGCAGGAAAATAGAACCCACCTAAATATTAGGAAGAACTTCCTGATGGTAAGAGCTATTCATCAATGGAATATGCTACTTTGGATTTTGGTGGAGTCTCCTTCTCTGGGTTTTTTAAACAGAGCCTGGATGACCATCTGTTGGGAATGCTTGGATTGTGTATTCTTCATGGCAAAATGGAATTGAACTGGATGCTCTTTGTGGTCTCTTCCAACTCTATGTTTCTATGATTCTAAGAGAAAAGAAATATTTTTAGATAGTGCTTAAGAGGCAGGAGCCCCGGTGGCTCAGTGTGTTAAAGCACTGAGCTGCTGAACTTGCAGACTGAAAGGTTCCAGGTTCAAATCCTGGAGCGGAGTGAGCGCCCGCTGTTAGCTCCAGCTTCTGCCAACCTAGCAGTTTGAAAACATGCCAATATGAGTAGATCAATAGGTACCGCTCTGGTGGGAAGGTAACGGTGCTCCATGCAGTCATGCCAGTGGCCACATGACCTTGGAGGTGTCTACGGACAACGCCGGCTCTTCGGCTTAGAAATGGAGATGAGCACCAACCCCCAGAGTCAGACATGACTGGACTTAACGTCAGGGGAAACCTTTACCTTTTACCATAAGAGGCAATGACAATAATACATCATACCTGAAAATAACAAAAACTTGAAATCTTTTATGTGGGGAGTACTGTTGTCCAGAACTATGGTCAATATAACATTTTGGCAAACCAACCAAGACCAATCCTTCCCCCCTGGCTCAAAGCCAAAACCCTTGTTGACATCTAGTTTTAGTCTTTGCATACCAATGCATGACTTCAAGTACCTTCAAAGGCAAAAGTCAGATGCCTTCTGGGTCTTTGTAAAACTTACTGTTTATTGTGGATTGAAAACAAAATTGCTTTACGTTTAGAAAGGGCCATTTCTTTTTTTTCCCCTTCCCAGATGGTGCCTTTTTTCTCTGTGTCCAGCCAGTTTGTAAAAAGCTGATTTGTAGGACAGCTTCCTGCATTTCTAGTGATTTCTGTTTATTGCTTGCCCGAAGCAAAGGAACCAGCGGTCTCTTCCTTGCTAATTCAGACACGGAGACCTCTGCCATCTATTGGATTTGGACCAAGGGAGCAATTTCACAGGCCAAGCACATCTTGCTGTAGCAGCAGCCAATATCTAGTATCATCCATCCAGTATCTGACAGAAGGAGAAGAGGGGCACTCTAGGTCAAGGGAAGAAGGAGTTTGTGGCTGATATCCTGTGCCGGTCTTGTGAGGTGTAAATCTGCACTCACCTCATTACTTAACAGCTGTGCTATGCACCCTCCTGTTTAACACCCAAATTGTGTGACCAACTTCATATTTTTCAACGTATTTTATTGTACTGTTGTGCAAAGCACAGTGGCTGCTTCTCCATTCTCAGTAAAAAAAAGTGGTATATTCTTACATTCCAGCATTTCATAGATGAAAAACCAGGGCACATGTAACCAGGGAACAACAAAGTATGGTCAATATAGCAGAAGTTATTACTGAGGAAATATGTATAAGTCAGGAGAATCTGCATCATTTTGCCTTTGCCTAAGTCTGCAGGGAAGGGCAAAGTTCTGCCCCTCTTCTCCTCCCTTGCTGAATTAATTGAGTGAAAACTACTTTGCGTTTTGAATTCAGTTTGTGGCAATTGAAGTAAGCTGAGGAGAAAGGAGGAATGTGGGACAAGAGTCCATCTAAACCAATGGTTCCAAACCTTTGGGCCTCCAAGTGTTTTGGACTTCAGCTCCCACAGTTACGAACAGTTTTTAAGCTGGGTTGTTGTATGTTTTCCGGGCTGTATGGCCATGTTCTAGAAGTATTCTCTCCTTACGTTTTGCCCACATCTATGGCAGGCATCCTTAGAGGTTGTGAGGCATGGAGAAACTCAGCAAGGAAGGTTTATATATATCTGTGGGAAGTCCAGGGTGAGGGAAGAACTCTTGTCAATTGGAGGCAAGCGTGAATGTTGCAATTAATCACCCTAATTTGCATTGAATGGCTTCATCTACTGACTACTTTCTGCCTGGGGGCACCCTTTGTTAGCTGCCCCTAGTTCCCATGTCTCAGATTGTTGCTTCTTATTTACTGTTCTGATTTTTGAGTTTTTTAATTCTGGTAGCCAGATTTTGTTCATTTTCATGGTTTCCTCCTTTCTGTTGAAGTTGTCCACATGCTTCTTGTGGATTTCAATGACTTCTCTGTGTAGCCTGACATGATAGTTGTTGGAGTGGTCCAGCATTTCTGTGTTCTCAAATAATATACTGTGTCCAGGTTGGTTCATCAAGTGCTCTGCTGTGGCTGATTTCTCTGGTTGAGTTAGTCTGCAGTGCCTTTCATGTTCTTTGACTCGTGTTTGATTCGTTTTTAAGCTGGCTGGGATTTCTGGGAATTGAAGTCCAAAACACTTGGAGAACCAAAGGCTGGGAATCACTAGTCTATACAGTAGAATTGATGAAGTTTGACACCACTTTCACTGCCATGGTTCAATGAAATGGGATTCTGGGGTTATAGTTGTCAGAGTTGTATATCATTTCTTAAGTGAAAATGGGTAAGTGATTGTAAGGATCATGACCAAACACTGTAGGGCCAGCAGCAATCAAGCCACCTGTTAGAGATGGAGTACTACTAAGACTGAGTACATCATGTTTTTAAGCTGGGTTGTTCAGGTTAGAGCTTGAGGTTGGAACTTGGTTGGAGGCTGTTTGAATGCTGAGCTGATTTGTCCAAGTTGGAGTTGCCGGAGGTGTATTGTTGCTGCAACGTCTGGAGAACAAGAGTGTGGCATCTTATCTGAAGATAAGGACTTTTTGTTTACTAGTCATCATGTGGAAGCAGCTGAAAAATCCAAGGACTCTGCTATATTTGTAAATACTTTTATATAAATCTTTTCTTTGTTAAAGGGAAAGTTTGTGTTTTGCGTATTCTCCTTAACCAGAGGGGAAAGCTTCCGAAGAAAGGGGGTTGCAAGTTTAGAACCCCAATTGATGGGCACGGCAGTAGTTTGGTGAAACACTAGCACTTTGGCAGATAAGGCTAAAGACCTTGTAAAGCTGCAGCAGTCATGATTCCATAGGACCAAGCCATGGCAGTCAATCTGGTGTGAAACTGAGTTAATTCTACACTGAAGATGCATCTAGAAAAACTTGAAAGAGTATTTTGAGAGCAGTTAATAATATTCCCATAGGTATTTAATGTGCGGGAAGACGTTGTTTTCTTTACCTATCAATCACACATACCTTTCGCACAGAATAAATCCTGAATTACAGTATATTCTACATTGGAAATGATATTTCTGCATAGAAATATTTTCTGTGCAGAATATGTTGTTTACCGCACAAAATGACACATTTGAATTTTGTACAAGATAGGAGCCAAGCTGCAAAGATTTCTCTTGGTCTCAGATTCTTCTCATCAGCAGAAAAAATAATCAATCATTTAGGAAATATTTTCAAATAAATTATAACTTCCACTTGTGTGGGGTAAGGGCACAGAATACTGCAAATGTGGAAAAAAAGCAGTTCTATAGGAATCTTTAGGGCCTCTTTGGTGACTCTATGGCAGGCATGGGCAAACTTCGCCCCTCCAGTTGTTTTGGACTTCAACTCTCACAATTCCTAACAGCCGGTAGGCTGTTAGGAATTGTGGGAGTTGAAGTCCAAAACACCTGGAGGGGCAAAATTTGCCCATGCCTGCTCTATGATCACTTTCCACTGGAGGTAAATGAGCCATTGGTCTTCCACCTCAATACCACATGAACTTTCTGTATGCCAGAGATTATCTGCAGTTAATTTTAACCTCATTACATTACGCAAATAAATACCAAATCAGGGCTGTACTTGTAAAAACGAATGAATTATGGAGCACAACCAGCGTATTCCACCCACCTCTGATTTATTTCAGAATATATGTTTCCGATCGTCCTCCTCACAGTATGGGATGCGATCACGGTGTGCTTGTTATGAAAGCATTCACACTGCAATACTTTTTTAAAAAAAAGTTTTTAAAAGATAAAATAAGAGCTCGTGACAAGTGTAACTCATTAAATCAGGGTATGAGGAAGCCTCATTAAAAGTTATTTCCCAACAGTATATGGATATCCTTAAAAACAACAATAACGGCAGAGTCTGGTTTGGCGAGGGCCCTTCTTACCTGTTATTTTCTTCCACCTTGCCCTGTTCTGTCCACAACTTGCACACATTGCTATGCTTGCTTGGAGGAATATGAGAGCATTCATCTATATACAGCCTGCCTTCCTTATCCGTGGCTTTCTTCACCAGCCACTGCTTAAAAAGTCCAAAATGCAGACAATGATTTTGTCATCTTACGTAAGGAACACCTCTTGTCTATGCCATTGTATATAATGGAAATTGGGACTAAACCCCAGAAGATCCCAAGATCCCACTGTGACCGTGTCAACATGGGCAAATAAAATGGACTTACTCTGCAACCACTGCAAATAGTCCACCTGGCATACAGCCAATTTCAAAGCAAAAGCTGTGCTTCCAGCTGTTAATCAAGCACAGGGTAAGCTGCAATTTACTCCAGTATTTTTGCAGTGTGGACATTTGTGTCAGGCTGGATCCAAGATGATCTGGTATCCACATATCAAACTGACCCACTGCTGTGTCACCAAATAGAAGCAGCTCCTAATAGAACATTGCTGGTGATGCAACTTTTGACGATCACAGAGCTGAGTAGCTTGTCATCACTTGAAAGATGTTGCCCAAGAATCCAGTGAAACCCCTTGTCTGGAGGATTTTAAATGGAGGCTGATGGGCCATCTGTAAGGAGGGCTTGGATTGTGTATTCCTGGATGGCAAGGGATTGGATGGCCCTTGTGGTGTCTTTCAACTCTATAATTCTATCAGAAACATAACCAGCAAAGGAATTTGGCTAACAAAACAGCAGCATTTTTTCCAGTGTGGTGTAAGCTGACTTGGAAAGGACTTTGGGTACTTTGCTGTATCCAGGACAGTTCTAGAGCTCAGGACTCCAGGTTGTTTTGGCAGGTGTAGATGCAGCCCTAAATAGAGGAAATGAATGATTATGAGATAGACCAATCTCTTGTCTTTTTTTTACACTTTTGATAATCATAAAGGTAAAGTTATTCAATTGATCTGTGAATAAGTTTACCCAAGTTTATGGGGTTATATTTTTTATTAACTTCAGGAAGAACATCCTGGTATAACAGCTTTTCAGTAGTGGAAGTAGTAGAACAAGCCCTATGAGGAGCGGCTTAAAGAGCTGGGCATGTTTAGCCTGCAGAAGAGAAGGCTGAGAGGAGACATGATAGCCATGTACAAATACGTGAAGGGAAGTCATAGGGAGGAGGGAGCAAGCTTGTTTTCTGCTGCCCTGCAGACTAGGACACGGAACAATGGCTTCAAACTACAGGAAAGGAGATTCCACCTGAACATCAGGAAGAACTTCCTCACTGTGAGAAGGGCTGTTCGACAGTGGAACTCTCTCCCCGGGGCCGTGGTGGAGGCTCCTTCCTTGGAGGCTTTTAAGCAGAGGCTGGATGGCCATCTGTCGGGGGTGCTTTGAATGCGATTTCCTGCTTCTTGGCAGGGGGTTGGACTAGATGGCCCATGTGGTCTCTTCCAACTCTACTATTCTATGATTCTATGAATATGCTGTCCAGTGGGGTCTCTTTCTCTGGAGGTTTATCAACAGAGGCTATATGGCCATATGTTGGGAATGCTTTGATTGTGTAATCCAGCATGGCAGAATGGATTTGGACTGGATGGCCCTTGTGGTCTCTTCCAACTCTTTGATACTGTGTCCATAACTACTCATGCAAATGTGTAATCCAGCACAACTGGCAGGGATTTACCTTCACTTTCTCATCCATTTCAAACTAGGTATCCAATTTTAAGATACATTGGATTTGCAATAAAGCCAGGTCATTTGTTTTCACTCTGCAACTATCTCTCCAAGAAAATTATTAAATAAATATCAATCAAAGCAGTGAGATGTTGACATAATACCTGGCACAGTGGTGTGAAGTGCCAATACCCAGGAGGGCATTCATGCAAGCGAGCAATAGAATTGCTGAGAATATCACCCGCAGTGTCTACTTCTTCTTTGAAAATGAGTCCTGCCAGAGAGCCACTTGAAAGAATGTCATGCTACCTGACAGAAGTGGCACCTGACATTTCAATGTGTACAGTTCAGGCATTGCACAGGGACACCATGCCAAAAAGTCTGGCAGTGGCACCCGCCTAAATATTCGGCATGCCAAAAAGTTGGCTCTTTCCACGAGCTTCTCTCAGAAGCAGTGGAGAAACCCGTATGTCCCTTCTGGGCTCATGTTCTCATGTGTGATTCCTGTTACCATTTCTAAGAGCCTCCAATATCATCTCAATACAAGAAAGAAAAACCCAGAAACATGGATGAAAATAAAGCCACTCTCCCAGGGCACATGGGGTGAGTGCAAAACTCTACCACAGCACTGGACTCCTAAAAAGCAAAACTTCTTTATTGGTGGGAGATGCACCTCCAGACAGCGGAGAGGACTTAATATTTTCCACTGATAATGCCCTTTTACTCAGAGCCCTTTCAGACTGTAATTATACCACTGTGGTTCCACCTTTTAGCATCCATGGCTCAATGCTATGGAATCCTGTGGTTTTTAATTCGAGGAAGCACTAGAGCTCTGTGGCTTAGAATTCTCTTGTGTTGACTTATGATATTCCTATGGATTTCATTGAGTTTTCATAGTCAAGGGACACTCAGGGGTGGTTTTGCCAGTTCCTTCCACTAAAATGTAGCATTTGCTATTCTCTGGCAGTCTCCCATCCAAGTACTAACCAAGGATGACCAGGCTTAGCTTCCAAGATCACTGTGTGTGCATATGCAGATGAACCCTTAGGCAGTGTGAATGCAGACTTGGACTTCTCACAGCAAAACAAGGTAACCAGCTATGAGTGCCGGAGCCTTTCCCAAACTTAGTATTTTCCAGATACTGATTTTTGTTTGCAGAACCAGAGGAGTTTTCAACACAGTGCCTGCTATTGATCAGGAGATAAATTCCCCGGCAGGCCTCAGCATGCTCCTTCAGTGGGAACTAATCCCATCCGACTTGTCTCATTCCGCACTCGGGTTCCCTGCCATGAGACCCCCCTAAAGATAGATCTCAGCTCCTAATGAGTTATATGATTGCTTTCTCCTCCCCTGCTGGCTTTGCGGGTCTCAGCTGTCAGCGCCTCTTGCCAATTAGAATTGATCAGGGCAAAAGGCCTGCATTTTTAAGGAGGGCTCCTTCTTGCCTCAACAACAACACATCTGGGGCCAAGCAGAGTCCATAAGTAAAGCTTCATTTATTTCATTCTCACGTGCAGGAATTAATCATGCACAAGTTTCCAAAAAAATTCTACATTTTTGTATGTGCAATTTTTATTAGATTTTCAAAAGTGTAACATAAATCTAATGAATTAAAAAAAATACCAGATAGACTCAGTGTATGAAAGTTAATATTATCAACTTCTTTCTCTCATTTAGTCTCAGAGATGCTACGAGATCCCTTTGCATATTGATCCAAACTAATGCCTTTGAATACAAATAATATGTAATGGCCAAAAAAATAAATACAGTGACACTTGTGAGGGAGCTTAAATGTGTGTGAAACAACAAAAGACTTCAACTCCGTATTGGCTGGAATCCTATTGGTGTCTCTTACACATGCATTTATTTTTTTATGAATGTGGTTGAACATTATTGTGCAATGAGGAGTGGCCACATTTACTTGAAGGTGTCAGAAGCATACTCAGTTGTGCAATTGAGCACATTCTATTGTACCTTTTCTAGTTGATTTCATGTATATGTGGTTTTCACATTCACTTGCAATCGGTATATATCTGATGTGGTATCTCATTAGGTTGATAGTGTTCTATCTCAGTTGTGTAACAGAATCAAAACATAATTCCTCATGTTCCAATTATACTGATGTCTTATGATTCCCCATGCTTGATCTTGAACCGACTTCAGCTCCATCCTCATGTGTTTGATCTTTGCGGACATTTGTTGTTCCTTGTCTTCAAGTCAATTCCAACTTCTGGCAACCCCAAGGCAATCTTATCACAGGGTTTTCTTGGAAAGATTTGTACAGAAGGAGATTATTTTGCTTCCCTCTGAGGCTGAAAACATGTGATTTGACCAAGGTCACCCGTTGGGTATCCATTGGCCAAGCAAGGATATGAACCCTCGTTGCCAGAGCCGTAGTACATTTCAACCACTATACCATTCCGGGCACTTACCACCCAAGGAAAGGTCAGGACTTGCTCTTTAGTCTACTAACCAAGGGTTTATTCAATCTCCTTTTCAAGTTGGAAAGAATAATTACATCTCATGGCAGGGAGTGCCAAGGTTTAACTATTCCATGTGTGTATAGCAAAGTGTGCCATGTTGAAGAAAACCTACTCTATCCAATGCCTTGATGGGTTGCATTTCACATTGTTTAGTCTGTGATAGTAATCGTGGTTCATTTTGTTTGCAGTAATGATTCTGTTCAATCCCCCCTCTTAATGTATCTGGGCTCTGTAATCGAAAAGCTGTGTTTGACATTTAGTATGTGGGCATACAATGTTCTTTTAAATCACTAAATTAGCTACAAAATTATTCCTAAGTGCATATGAAATTATTGCCTAAATTAAGGTCATGATGGGAGACATGCTGTGCTTTAAAGTTATTTACCGATCAACAGTCATCTCAAAAGAAAGTGGTAGATAAATATAGCTGTGTTTATCATCATCGACATCATCATCATCATCTGCTAGAATTCAGAACCACCTAGAGTTATGAATTCATGAAGGATTCTTATTTCATGAGCCCAGTTATATGAAAATAGTATAGTATTAGTGGATTGCTAAGAGTTTTTTGGCCTGTATGGTAGAGTTGTGCATTCGTGTGGAATTGCTGTTCGTGTAGTTTCATTCTTGTTGTCTCATTTTCGTATTCATGTCTGGCTAATGAAAATGAGCTACCTATACAGCACAAATTTTCATCTGGCTTATGAATAAAATGAAAATTTTGTGCCATCGGCAGCAATGGGAGGGCTTCCGAGACTCATCCCCCCCCCCTTGGTTTTTGGGCTTGAAGGGTGAAAATCGCCAAACGCTGATGGCATTTCAATCCCTTTTAGCCCACCAACTTTTAAAACGTTTGGATCTTCCCCGGAGTACTATTGTTATTAATAATATTACATTAACCCCCATTTCCACATATCAGATCTAATGTGGAAGGAGATGTTCCCCTCTCCCAAAGGAAACGAATTTTTTTTTCATGCACACCCCTACTGTATGGCCATGTTCCAGAAGCATTCTCTCATGACGTTTCACCCACATCTATGCCAGGCATCCTCTGAGAATGCCTGCCATATATGTTTGCAAAATGTCAGGACAGAATGCTTCTGGAACATAGCCACACAGCCCAAAAAACTCACAGAAACCATTTGATTCTGGCCATGAAAGCCTTCAACAACAGTAGAGTGTTACTTGGAACATAGAACATTTGCACTCCAACCAGTGAAATAACGAGACAAAACAACTGTGTGGGTTAAACTATGGACAACTTTTATTATATTACTAATCAATCTCTGTGTGAGCTGCCAACCAATTTAAGGGCATGAACTTGAATTTGGTGTGTAATAAAAACAAGGCAGTTGCCATCAGAGACCAACTCATCCTCAAACAATGGCGAGACACCACAGTCCCCGGATGCAAACCCAATTGTTGTTTCCAAGCTGACTCTTTAGGTGAAGAATTCAGCTAAACTCCAGAGAATATTTAGGCCACAACTCTCCCTGCTCAAGACCAGTCCTTCCCGTTCACCCTCACCTTGATTCGTTTAATAACACATGAGGGTTCCCATTCATGGCCAACACCACAAAGGGGTGCCTTAGGGGCACACCAACATGTAATCTATCACTGTTTTTCTTGCCACAGATTAGGGGCAAGCATCTGCCTAGTGCCTATCTCCCTGGCCTTGCCCACAAGTCCCAGCTGGAGCAAAATTCTCCCTCTTCACTGGAATGGAGCAAAGCCCTTCCCCACCCTCATGCTGAGAGTGGGAAAGAAAATCTCACTGATGCCTAAATTGTTGTATAGAATTTTAATCACTGATAGTCCAAACTCATTTAAAACTTGTGAGAGGAGGGATTATTCTAGCCCCATAATACTCAGAATTTCATTGGAATTAAAATCTATCTATCTTTGTGTAGCATAAGAAAGAGTTAATACCCCTGTGGTATTTGTTTTGCTACCCGTGCCCCTGTTCAGAAGACTTACTTTCTGTCGCTGTGATAATTGAATTTTTTAAAAAAATGGCTTGTAGTGGAAACAAGGATTGGTGAGGATTCTTCAGTGGTGACACCTTTTCCCCATGATAACTCTCCCAGGAGTGCATTTATTTTCCGAGGAGCAAATTTCTCACCCTTTTCTTAACTATGAGTCATTTGTAAGTCAAATATCGATAATCTGAGGACTGCCTGTAAAGAAAAAGATCTTGGAGGGGAAATGGCATGATTACTCACTTTGCGTCCTTCTTGTCTTCCAGCGAACGGACATTACAATTCCCGGAGCCAATCCCTGAGGTCTACCGACAACCGGAAGCGAGACGATATGGATGAGTTCCAACAGTATGGGTACCCTGCTCCACAAATAGGTATGCAACCCAAATATCCAATTTATGAAGACATAGGAGGGCATGGAAAGGTTATGTGGGAATATGGTGGAATACCTCATTTCTAGTTGTCAGGGCTCCTGGGAAAGATTGCATGGTCATTTTTGCATGTTTACAGTGCTTTCTTGTGCAGTTTCTGGGTACAAATTAACAAAACCAGGGACAGGGTCTTTTCGGTCGTGGCTCCTCGGCTGTGGAACACCCTACCCAAAGATATACGACAAGCCCCAACCCTTTTGAGTTTTAGAAAAGCTCTGAAAACATGGCTATGTGCCCAGGCTTTCAATGATTAAATAATAAAGACAACCCAAACTGATTTATGGCTACAGCACGAGGATTTTGGATGAACGGATTTTTAACCATATGTTTTATATTTTTATATTGTTTTAATTGTTATAATTGGATTTTCATTGCTATGTTTTAATTATGTGTAGGCATCATGTGTTGTTGCCAATTGTGTACACCACCTTGAGTCCCTTAGGGTGAGAAGGGCGGGATATAAATGTTGGAAATAAATAAATACATAAATAAATAAAACCATGCTATTTTTAGGTTGTTTTGTGGGGAGTGTTGCAGAACCTCAGGGCCACAAAAGTGGAGTCCAGGGCTGTATGTAGCTCATAGGTCATCCTTTTTTCAACATAGCCTTAGTAAACCAGTATTCATTGGTTAGACCAGGAACGGGCAAATTTTGGCCCTCCAGGTGTTTTGGACTTCAACTCCCAAAATTCCTAACAGCCTACCAGCTGTTAGGAATTATGGAAGTTGAAGTCCAAAACAGCTGGAGGGCCAAAGTTTGTCGTTCCTGGGTTAGACCATAGAGATACACCTAGACCAATTGTTTAACTCTAGATGAGGCAATGGTTTTTGCTCTGAACCCATAATAGGTGATCCAGCTGCTGAGGAGTGGTCCCCCTGGAGCGTGTGTTCGACCACCTGTGGGGAGGGCTGGCAGACCCGGACACGATTCTGCGTCTCGTATTCCTACAGCACACAATGCAGTGGGCCTCTTCGGGAGCAACGGCAATGCAACAACTCAGCTGTCTGTCCAGGTGATGGCATTCACCCTTCCCAGTTCTCTTTCCTCTCCCAACTGTAGGACAATAGTCAAGACTCAACAGTTGGGTTGTGCGGCAGAACTACTACCATGAAAAAAGTATGGCTATAGGGTTGTTGTATGTTTTCCGGACTGTATGGCCATGTTTTAGAAGCATTTTCTCCTGATGTTTCACCCACATCTATGGCAGGGATCCTCAGAGGATGTGTGGTTGCCTAGATTACATAGGTTACATAGATGTGGGCAAAATGTCAGGAGAGAATGCTTCTGGAACATGGCCATACAGCCCGGAAAACATACAACAACCCTGTGATCCTGGCCATGGAAGCCTTCGACAACAGTATGGGTATATCTACATTATAGAATGAATGCAGTTTTGACACCACATAAGCTACCAAGGCTCACTGCTATGGAATCCTGGGAGTTGTAGTTTTGTGAGACATCAGCACTCTTTGGCAGAGAAGGCTAAAAACCTTGTAAATCTACAACTCTTAGGATTGAGTTGTCGAAGGCTTTCATGGCCGGAATCACTGGATTGTTGTTTGTTTTCCGGGCTGTATGGCCATGTTCCAGAAGCATTCTCTCCTGACATTTTGCCCACATCTATGTAACATATGTAATCTAGGCAACCTCACATCCTCTGAGGATCCCTGCCATAGATGTGGGTGAAACATCAGGAGAAAATGCTTCTGGAACATGGCCATACAGCCTGGAAAACACACCACAACAACCCAACTCTTAGGATTGCATAGCTATGAACCATGGTAGTCAGAACTGTGTCAAACTGCATTCATTCTATAAGTGGAATTATTATACATTGTTTTAAATGTTTATGTTTGTTTTTTGAGATCCTACCTTTCTCATACAACTGGGATTCCAGGTGACTCATACCAAGGTTATTCAAAGGAGAAAAATGAAACAATTAGTTGTAATATGAAAACCCAAATAAAATGCATATGTAAACATACCACACAAACAGCTTCTGGCAGCCTTTGACAGTTTAAATATTGAAGTACATATTTAAATGGTATTGTGAGACCAGATGAATGCGTAAATAGATATTGATATGCATGTTTTAAACTGAATTTGTGGGCAGGCGTTGAACGGAATTATGCATAAAATATGTGAAATTACCTTGAACTAGAAACAGAGATTTTCCCATCTGCATATTAAGTGGATCAGAAATGACCTCATGTTGGCAAGAAGCTCATAGGAATGGCAAAATCATACATTTTCAAGAGACCCTAAGAGTCACCCAGTTTGACCCCATTCTGCCATGCTGGAATATGCAATTCTGTCTTTTCTGAAGTTCTGTCTGTTCAGTCTCTGTTTAAAAACCCCCAAAGATATTAGAAACTGCTTTATAATGCTCCAGACTACTGTACAATTGTGCATTTTCTCTCTCAATTCAGTTGTACTTGTCTCTGGGTATTTATAAAGAAAATCTTGATTCAACCTAGGAAATGTTCTCACTCTAATAGTCTAGGCAGGTTGACTCGAGAAGCATCTTCCAGCTGTGTGATTTTATGAGAACAAAGTGGAAGAGCTTAACATGGGGCAGAGACCAAATGAGACATGCAACCATCCCTTGGAGAAGGTAGAACAACAAAACATTTATCTCTGTGGTGTTGAGCTAAAACACATAGATACATTGTGATGCTCACTGCTTCAGTGATAGATACCTGCCTGGATTTCTTCAAGGCAGTATTAGATAAATACACAGGAGGCAGGTAAATCCATGGAAAAAACCTGGATAACTGTTGTGGCCCAGCCTTTGCCTTTGTGTGATTCTGATGTGCCTTTGCATGACTCTGATGAAGATTCTGGGTTATATGTGCTTAATGATGGGATTCAGGGTGAATTCGAGGAGGACTTTAATGCTGGGAATTATAGCAGCGTTCCAGCTGTGGGAAATGAAGAGCAGGGAGTTGTTCCCATGGGAATAAATCATGATGTTGTTTCTAATGAGGAATTTCAGGTGCAGGGAGTAGAAAGGGAGGATAGCACTTTGCCGCCTGATAATGAGCTCAGTGGCCTTGACTCTGGGGATCCCGATCGGGCTACGAGACTGGAATTTAGAGGGTTGCGGAGAAGCCTTCGCATAGCCAATAAACGAGAGTTCGAAGGGCAAAGAAACACCTTTATGTCATGCTTTTAAAACAGTCTGTTAGCAGAGAGCTCTCTGTCAATGCAACTCCATCGGTTGATCTAGAAGCAAGTCTGCTTTCCTGTGCCAAGTTTGCTTTTCTGTAATATCTTGTGGATATATTCTGTTTGTTGGGACTTTTGGCTTCCATGAAAAGGACCTTGTTTTATGCTCTATGTTTCTATGGACTTATTGCTTACAGCCTTGGTTTTGTACCTATCTTTTGGAACTGAACTTTTTCCCTTTTATGAACTATCTTTTGTCTATTCTAAATGAACTACAAAAGACTACTTCCTGTGTGTGGCTTGGTGTCTTTAGCAAGGTGAAGCTAACCTGAGGTGTGACAATAACTTCAAAAAGGAACAGGATAAATTCATGGGAGATGGGGCCATCAATGGCTACTTGGACTGGATGGCACTTATGGTCTCTTCCAAGTCTATGATTTGAGATTACTATTTCTGATTGTCAAACATCCCTTTTAAGTGTCCAGTTGACCACTGTGTCAATAGATGTTGGACTAGCTGCATTTTTGGTCTGATCCAACATAGCTTCTCTGATGTTCTTCTCTTCTTTGTTTCCCTTTCAGTACATGGGGCATGGGACGAGTGGTCACCATGGAGCTTGTGTTCATCAACCTGTGGACGAGGATACAGGGACCGCACCCGGACCTGCAAACCTCCTCAGTTCGGCGGAAACCCTTGTGAGGGACCTGAGAAGCAAACCAAGTTCTGTAATATTGCACTTTGCCCAGGTAAACTGGAAACAAAACTTCCCTCGCTGGTCATCCAGTGGGGAACTAAGCCAATTATTAAAGCATTTCATAGTTTGAAAGTAAAAAGATAGCATTGGATGCTATGTTGTAACTCACCTCATCATCATCATGATCATCATTTTAAGTTGTTTATAGTCTGAATTTCTCTCTGGACTTTGGGTCTCAGATTGTGGTTGAACAACAGACTCATAGAAACCTTAAACCGAAATATTGGAAGGGAACACAGGGACCAACATCCTGCCTTGCAAGAATATAAACTAAAGCACTCCTGAAAGATGCCCAACCAATCTCTATTTTTGTTGTTGTATGCTTCCAAATTGTTTCTGATTTATGGTGACTGTCGAGCAAATATATTACAGGGGCTCACCTAAAGTTACTCAGACTATTTCCATGGAGAAATGGGGAATCAAATGCTGGACTCAAGAGTCATAGCCTGACACTGAAAACATTACATGACACTAGCTCTCCATTTGTATTTGAAGCGCCAAAGACAGTGTTCATTGCATTCTAAGCCAGTCAATTTCACTGTCAAACATCTCTTATGGTAAATAAATTCTTCCTAATGTTTAGACAGAGCCTTTTGCTGCTCCACAGAATATAACACTAACCAATGGATTCAAATCACAAGAAAGGAGATTCCATTTCACTCCAACTTTTACACAACATCACTTCATATATTTAAAATGACTTTCCCATTATCTCTCCATCTTCTCTTCTCCAAGGTGAAAATGTCCAATTCCCTAATGGTTCTCCTATTACCTCTTCATCTTGTCTTCTCCAAGCTAAACATACCCAGCTCCATAAGTTGCTCCTCTTAATCTTTGGTTTTCAGACCTCTGATCACCTCATTCAACCCTTTGTGGTTGCAAATCAGTTTGTCAATATCCTTCTTGAACTGTGGTACACAGAGCTGGACAAAGTTCTGAGTTGCAATTGATGTATTAAGAATGCCATTGTTCGGGATCTGAATTTTGCACACAGAAGGAACACTTTCTTTAATCGTCTTCCATCATTTTGGATCTTCCTTCTTTCAGCATAACCAATGCATGCGTGCAAAGTCATAGCGCTGCATACAAAGCAGTCTTGATGTGACAGCACATATGGCTGCATGAACATTCCTTTGTGTGGTGCTTTTCTAATGAGTAAGAGCACAGCATGAGTGCAGCAAAAACACAGCACAGAAACAATCTCAAAACAATTGCATGTGTGATCCCATCATCAAAAGAATGTTACTTTTTGCCATGTATCTTCAGTGCATACAATTAACACAGCAGGGTAGGGAAGAGGTCAACAAAGTGAAAGATCTCAGAATTGGAGAAAATGGCAAGTCCTTAAAATCTAGAGTTATTGTTAGAAGTTCTACTGACTTAGAAAATGCAGAGTGAGCCATGGAAACAATATAATAATTAACCTTATGTGACCAGGAGGGGATGTGGATGAGGAGATATAAGAGTCATCAGAGAAGTTGAGAAGACTTCACCACTTGTTCTTGTACACTTGATGGACCTCTCCCCAATTTTTCATGGGAGCCTCCTCGGGAATTTATCCACACCCTTTGCTTCATAAATAAAACTGTAGACCTTATGACTCTGTTAAACAACATCTCAAAATTTAGTCAGGCCAAGCTCCTAGGAGCTGGCCATGGTCCTGATTTCTATTCAAAGCAGAAGCAGGAAATTGCAGTGTGCTTGAGGACCAATTTTCTGTCCCTTTATGGGCTGCCAAGATCCCCACCCACCCAAATATAAAAAAAAATGATATAAATCCATTTCACTTATTATTTGGAAACATGTGATATCTTTAATGCAAAAAGGGCTGCAATAAAATTTAAAAATTAATGGCAACTCCTGGGGGCAAGAGAGGCAACCTATGGAGTGGAAGGAAGCTGTCCATAGAATCTGGAAAGGTTGAATACCTCAAAAGAGGTGCATGCATCTCTAAAGCCACATTGTACTGATTTCAACAAAATTGTTGGCTCTAAGCTACCCATTTCTTGGATGCCTGCCTTATTTAACACCTATAGAACCTACAACATTTTTTCCAGTGCTGGCATAGTTATAGCAGTGATGCCTACTCATGGCAACTAAGGTCATTAGCCACTTTGACTCAATGTAGAGATAAGAGTTGAGTATGAAGATATAGGCTGCAGCTCAAAATAAAAGAGAATCACTTTTGAAATACATTGTCTGTCTATCTTCTTGTCATCCATCCATCCATCCATCATCTGTCATCATAGAATGCTTGAATTGGGCTTCCAAAAACACGTAAACCATACTTGTGCCTGTTGAGAAATCCACTGTCAAAACAATCTTAAGAGGTGGGCATTCAATGTCTCCCTAAAGATCTCCAATAAAAGAGAGCCCCAACATCTTTCAATAGAGTCTGTTTAACTGTTCAGTAGCAATTACCAACAGCATGTTCCTCCTAATGTCAAATCAGAATCTTATAACCCCACCCCACCTCCATCTGTCTATTATCTATCTAAAATCCTTGAATCTATTGGTTTAGATTCTGTCCCCTGGAACAGAACAAATTAAGCTTGCTTCACCTCCTGCATGACATTCCTATAGATATTCAAAAATGGATCCTATGGACCTCATCACATGGGGCTTTTTGCCCATCCTAGGATGCTGCCGAGATGCAGCCAGGAGGAAGCCCACCAGAGCCTATCATATGATGCAGAGCTACTTGTGGCAGGGCTCAATTGTGGCTCTGCACATGCAACATCTTGGCAGCATGCTAAAAGGTAGACACTGTAATCCACAAGGGAAGCAATTGCTAAGGAATCACGGATTCGAGGTTAACAAAGCAAGGTATACTCGAGAGTCATGAAGCACGAACACATCCTGGAATTCCTGAAATCAAGCAGGGGAACAAGGCAAGGAGCAAGAGGCAGGAACATAGATTCTTCTTCCAAGAATAGCAAAGTTGACACCGCAACCAGGGCAGGGAGAGAAGCACCTTTAAAGAGTTTTCAAGGATACAAGTCAATGAAAGTAGGGACGCACATGGGAAAGTTAGTCATTAGTGCACCTGAGAGCTAAACATCGACTTCGTCTCACACACTCCCTTTGACTCCTTTCCTTCGCAAAATATTATTTCCGATTAAAAGCAGCATCCTCCCCTGCATCAACAACATCTGGCAAAACAAACCTTGACTAAGAATCGGAATGTTCGCCAATTAGTGGAGTCTCTGGCTCCACTACTTCGGGCACCTGCAGAGGCATTGGGCTTTGCTCCAAGCCCTGGATGGGCCCAAAATCCGAATCAGACTCTGAATCAGACTCCAACTCCTGCTGTAGTACAGGCCGCAGCAGTTGAGTTATAACACTGGGGAAAGATGGGAAATGGAGTACAATGGCAAGAGCACAATGCACGGCTCTGCCCAACACTTTTCCCCACTGCCCCATGTATTTGCCCTACTGCCCAATGGATTCTCCCACTATCCCCTGGCTTAAGGACCTCCATGTGATGAGGCCCTATATCACCTCTAAATCTTCTTCTCCCCATTATATAACCCATGGATGCCTCCATTTTTTCAACATACTTGTTTCTGTTTTTTAAGATCCCAGTCTCAGGAAGCCATCAAGGAAAGTCAATGTCTTCTGCAGTGCAATGATACAAATAGCTGCCAAATTGGGGAGGGGGAGTAACAGGAAGGTGACAATGAGGACAAACCATTGCCTTAGTGCCGTCTCAGTTGGCTATGCTTTGGTTATGGCTTCTGGGTTTTATAACTGCAAGCACTGACAATTCACCACTGCGGGGACAATGCAGAGGTTTTTATGCATAGCAGAACAAGGGAGGCATGAGCAGCTCTTTAAAAAAGAACAAGGAGGGGTAAGAAAGTGAGGAAAGACCGTGGAATTGCAGCAAAACTCCACTTAGCTTGTGGCTTTGGCTGGTTTTGATTTGCTGCAGTGAGGCTGAGATAATTAAATGGCTGGACATTCAGAAATAAAGAATTGGCAGACTCCCGGGAAGTTGTTTTCCTTATACACCCCCTTTGATATTAATTAAAAAGTGGGAAATTGGCCATTCAGGATGAAGAGGGGGTGGGTGGAAGAATGAGACAAAACAAGGCAGGGAGCTATAGACAAACCCATTACAACCCACCTACCAAGGACAGGCAAATGCAAGAAGTCAGAGGAGTGTGCTTTGGTTGCTTTGAACCCCTCAGTACTTGAAGGACTCCCAAAGATGCCCAAATAAAAGAAGTGATCGGAAGTTCTTTTTCTGTTGATGAAAAGCTGGCTTTGTAAAATGTTATAAACCTCCTATGTGAAAGAGAAATTGCTAATACTTGATAATTCCAGAAGAAGCAATGGAGAACTTTGTTATGAGTTGGAGGAACCATAAAGTTCATCCAGTTCAATTCTCTTCTACCATGAAGGAAGACACAATCAAAGTCCTCTGACAGATGGCCATTGACCACTCAGCTTCTGCTTAAAAACCTCCAAAGATAGACAAATACATCACTCCAAGATAATCTATTCTCTTCCAGTCATAGACTCTTGCAGTACAAAAAAAGTATTTCCCATAGTTGGATGGAATCTCTTTTCCTGTAATCTGGATCCATTGCTTTGTGTTTTACTTCAGCGTATGGCCACCTACGCTAGGGTTTTCTTGGCAAGATATATTTGGAAAGTGTTAAGGGTTTGGGGTCATTAACCCCCATGAATATGGAAGGAGGGCCACTGCATAACTATTAGTAGATTTGGTCCTTTACTATCTAACCTATATAGCTCCATATATATACAAAGTACTTGGTGGCTACATGGAATATTCAGGTTGAAGTAGTATGTAGTTGGATAGCTGTGGCTGTAGAGAAACAGTTGGGGTCTATTAACTTTCATTCCCTGCCTATAACATACTGTGACATCAGGTCAAGAAAAATAATTGTTCAGTAATGTTTTTTTTCTTGAAAGAAGCTCTCTCTCTCTATATATGTACATATACAGTAGAGTCTCACTTATCCAACATAAACAGGCCAGCAGAACGTTGGATAAGTGAAAATGTTGGATAATAAGGAGGCATTAAGGAAAACCTATTAAACATCAAATTACATTATAATTTTACAAATTAAGCACCAAAACATCATGTTTTACAACAAATCGACAGAAAAAGCAGTTGAATACACAGTAACGTTATGTAGTAATTACTGTATTTACAAATTTAGCATCAGAACATCACAATGTATTGAAAACATTGACTACAAAAACACTGGCTACTAACAAATTGACTACAAATAAAGATAGAATTGCATACAATTCATTTACAGTAACAGCATTGTCAGAAATAAATGCGTAAAAAGTTCAGTCCCTTGCTGCCTAGAGAAACAGCTGTGGATCCAGGCAGGCGGCAGACTGCGTTGGATAATCCAAAATGTTGGATAAGCGAATGTTGGATAAGTGAGACTCTACAGTATCTGCTTTAAGAAAGTTTTTGAAAGCTGTCTAATTTTTAGAAGACAATTCACAGTTTGGGGATTTATTCCATACAAAATGTACAGCTTTTGTATGCAGAAAACAGCATGTTTTGCACATGCAACTTCATTTTTTTGTGCCAAAACAATATGTATGTTTGTATGAGAGATGATGCTTCCTCTGTACAAAATACTGTTTTCTATGCAAAAAAAAAAAAAAATGGAGTTTGCACGGGAAAAAGTCCCAAAATACAAATGTTTTCTTCAGTTCTAGATTCTCTGCTTCAGAATTTCCAAAACTTGTGAAACATATTTTTCAACCATTTTCTCCAAACATTTTGGAATATATTTTTCTTCTCTGTCTGGACTAGAAGAATCTTGGTTCTGAGTCATCCAGGTTCTTTTGCTGGTGTTCATGTGTGTGTGTGTGCACATCTGTGTATATGGTCTCAAGTCACATATTGATTTATGGCAACCTCATAGGTTTTCTTAAGCAATGAGAAGTTAGAAGTAGTTTTGCCAACTCCTTCCTCTACATAAAACACCTGGGATTCATTGGTGGTTTCCTATCGAGATAGCCAAGACTGATCCTTTTGAGCTTCCAAAATCACATGTGATCTGGTGCCTTTTAGGATATTGTGACCCTGTCTTCTTATGCTTGGAAAGAGTGTCTTTGATACTGAAAATTAACAATCTCAGCAATGTATAGTTGAAGGCTTTCATGGCCGGAATCACTGGGTTGCTGTGAGTCCTTTGGGCTATATGGCCATGTTCCAGAAGCTTTCTCTCCTGATGTTTCACCCACATCTGTGGCAGGTATCCTCAGAGGTGATGAGATACTTCACAACCTCTAAGGATGCCTGCCACAGATGTGGACAAAACATCAGTAGAGAGAGCTTCTGGAAGATGTCCACACAGCTGAAAAGACTCGCAGCAACCAAGTTCAGCAATGTTAAGCCTATCCCAGCTTCTACCGTGGTTCGTATTTCGAGGCACCTGCAGGCACCTTGTTTGTTCCATTCTTGGCTTCAGATACACCAAAACCCATACCTTTTGGGCTTAATCTGTATTGTTTCGGTGCATTAAATAATGTGCCATAGAGCTAGGGGTCACTTTGGTAACCCAGCGGACCTTTCTAGCCACACTGTTGGTTGGGAACTGACCCCCAGACTCCTTTTTGCTTAAGAGTTAATGAGCCCTGTGCTAATGAGCTGAAGCTTTCCAGAAATAATTAAACCCAGTCTGCCATGCCAGGAAGTCTTTCAAGAGTTATTGCATTCATAAAAGGGATTCATATTTCACCCCTAACTTGTACTTTGCATAAGGGTTTTTCTTTCTTTGCCAGTCGCATGATAAATTATCGCCGGTATTTCTGACTGGAGGACTCCATGGTCTATTTGGGTAATTAAGTGGTGCAAAGAGTTATGTGCTCACTATTAGGCAGGAGTTGGCTGGATTCTTTCTGGCAGTACCGGTTTCCAGCAGGCGTGAGATTTTGGACAGCTGTAAGCGCGTGGAATTTTTTAAAAGTGGCATTTTGAGCTCAAAATAGTCACGTCTTGGCTTCCTTTTATTTACAACCCCCGAACAACCTGATGGTTTTATGATATTAGCTCCGGCAATGCCAATCATCAGTGACTTATGTGCATATTACAGAAGAAAGTGATGTCGAGCTGCCAAAGGCGGGCGGGAGGGACAAAAAACCCATCTTGTCAAACTCGAGGCAGCTTTGACAAGAAAAAAACAACAACACCAAAAGCAGCCCTGGGGATTTGGTAAATTGCTTTTCTCTAAACATGCTCTCTCCCTTCTCCTGCCTGCGTGTCTTTTGGCATGAAAGCTGCTCTTTAAATCCATAGGATGTTTATCTTTTCTGTCTCCTCACGGTGCTCAAGTTGTCTGTCCAATCTAGTCATCTCTGGCAGCTTAGGGATGGAAAACACAGGGACTGGAAGCCACTGGAGAACTTTGCAGCCATTTTAATTCTTCAATCCTCCCTAATCCTTATTATTTCAAGTCCCATTACCATAAACATATCTGCATTTTGTGGGGAAATTGTGTGCTTGGGAATATGATCCAGCTTGGAAGCAAACTGCTTGCTCTGAATGCATCAAGTTTCCAAACAGAGACATTGCTGTTCTTTTGGTGGGGCTGGAAAAAGACTGGTGATAGATTTGCCAGTACACCAGTTGGCCAAAGTGGTGGTGACAGGCAGGGACTGTTCACCCGAAAGGCAATTTAGGCAGTTGCCTGGAGTGCCACAATTTGGGGGGCGCAGTTGAGGCGCCTCAGCAGGCAACAGGACCAATCAGTAAACTGGCGGTAAGATGGGCGGCCACCCGCTTGTGCCATGCGGCCACTTGGCTTCACCCCGTATCGGCTTCACCCTGTATCCTTCGAGGATATGGGGCGGGGGCAAGTGGCCGCATGGTGCATGCGCAGTGGTAGGAGAGGGCATTCTGCCCATCTCCCATCCGCCAAAGGTGGTCCAAACAGCTAGATGGGGCGCCATCTCTGACCACTGTTCATGCACCATGCGGCTGCTTATCCCCGCCCCATATCCTTGAAGGATACAGGGCGGAGCCAAATGGCCACATGGCGCAAGCGCTGGTTTACCAATTGGTCCTGCCATCTGCCTTGGGACGTTTCGCCCACATCTATGGCAGGCAGTTTCAGAGGTTCTGAGGTTTGTTGGAAGCTAGGAAAGTGGGGTTTATATATCTGTGGAAAGTCCAGGGTGGGAGAAAGAGCTCTTGTCTGTTTGAGGCTAGTGTGAATGTTGCAATTGGCCAGCTTGATTAGCATTTAATGGCCTTGCAGATTCAAAGCCTCGCTGCTTCCTCCCTGGGGGCATCCTTGGTTGGGAGGCGTTGGCTGGCCCTGATTGTTTCCTGTCTGGATTTCCCCTGTTTTCAGAATGTTGTTCTTTATTTAGGCTTTTCCTTAATCCCTTCTTATTATCCAACATTTTCGCTTATCCAACGCTTTTATTTTTCAGTGATTGGTTTTGGGGGGGGGCACCAAAATTCTGTTCTCCTACACTTGAAAATTACCTCGGGGTGGCCTTGGTGACAGGATACCTGTTGGTGGCAGCAGCAAACGATATGACTCCAGTGTGCAACTATAGGGATCTCTTCACACTGGTCACCGAAATTGCCATGCATAGTAGCAAATCCAGCGACCACCACCCCCATACCCCTCGATGGTGGTTGCCAGATTCACCACAATGCATGTCAATTCCAACAGCCAGTGTGAAGAGGTCCCTATAGTTACACCATGGAGTCACATTGTTTGTGTGTGGAACCCATCACCCTCCACATCACCCAGCTTACTGGCAGTGCAGTCCCACGGGGGGAAGTGTCAACCATCTGACTTCTTCCCATTGATCCAACACAGTTAGCTTCCCATGTTGCATGCTCCACTTTGACGCCCCTTTAAGCATGGAGCCCCACCGGAAGTAGTAGTACGTTGTTGGGCTTCATTCTTAAAGAGGCAGCGAAGTGAAACATGCTGCCAATTCGTCCCTCATCTGATGTGGTTATAGGGGAGAGGCAAAATTCTTCCCACATTCCATAGACCAGAAACGATATTTTTCTTCTTTTATGATTTTGAGGAGCTTCCTTTGAAATAGCTCCTGATATTCTGAACTAGCTAACATTATTTCCCTCCCAGCCAAAATATTGAATGTTTTGGACAAAAATGGCAGGCAATTGGAGGAGATGAAGAAAGCAGGTGGAATAATAGAAATTTCATTGGGGTAAAAGAATTATTGTTGAAGGGATACCTTTTTTTTTTTGCCTCCCTGTTGCTATACCACTTCATGGCACCACCCTTACAAAGGCCTCACCTTGCTTTCAGTGAGGCGTTGAAGTCATGTAGCCAGTGGGATGTCTATGGACTATTGTGGGGTGTCACGTGGCCCTTAATATCCCAGATCCCACCATCTTCCTCCGTCTCTCCTGGATTCCTGTTTCCCCACCTTCCAATATGAATGGAGAAAAGCTATTTGGGGGAGGGGGGAGGACTCCAATGAATGAAAACATTGGCCAACCATATTGAAAAATCTTTTCTGATCCACAAAGATGGCAGACATGTTGGGGTCACAAGTTATCGAGAGGCTTCCTGAGGACCCCCACGTGGCAATGGCTGTGCTTCTGTCCTTCAAAGCTTTTCCCTCCTCCCCTTCAAATGGTGCTGTCACCTCTCTTCTTCTCTCCCTTCCTACTATTCTATTTTATCCTCCCCCCTTTAATGGGGTTCTTTGGAAAACACAAACACATTTTCAACCACCTTCAAATCCCTCTTACCTCTCACTTGATGTCCAGCTCTTCTTTCTTTTCCATATTTGATAGATGTGTGCAGAAGATACCATTCTAATATGGTCTACTTAAATTCTTTCCCTTGATGGCCAGGAGCCCCTTCAAACTACGAAAGGGGAGGAGAAGACTTTGGGGGCCCTGGGAGTTGTATGTGGCCCATAGACAGGATTGACAGGTTGAAAACTACAAAAAGCTCCTGTATCTTTAAAAGTTGTCTCGGAATATCAGCAGGTGTTGCTTGTCATGGAACTAGATTAAAAGAAACAGCAGGTGAAAATCATCTTTTTACATAAGAATTAAAGTTAGAGGTATGGTCTCCAGTTTTCTTTTGGGCAGCCTTAATTGACACATTGATAGAATGAGGGAGAAAGAGAAAGTGAAGAGACAAGGAGAAGGGTGAGAGAAGAGGAAATGAAACAGAGGGGGTGAAAAACCAAAGGCAAGATAGGAAAAGAGACAATGGATTTGTAATGGGTTAGATAGCACTTTAGTGGATATGTAGCCTTTGAAGGCCATGGATCCTGTGAGGTTTGTCCTAGGTTACTTTAGACCTAAGTAACCATTACTTTGACTTCCATAAAGAAGGAAAACTGGCAGGCTTGCTACCCTGCAGTGCAAAAGCGGTTTTCACATTCTGCCTTTTCTCTTTTCCTTCTTTGGGCCACTCAGTGGACGGCAACTGGAACGAGTGGTCCAGTTGGAGCTCCTGTTCCACCAGTTGCTCCAACGGGACCCAGCAGCGGACGAGAGAGTGCAACGGACCGTCTTACGGGGGAGCCGAGTGCCAAGGACACTGGGTGGAGACACGAGACTGCTTCCTTCGACAATGCCCAGGTTAGTCGTATAGAGAACCAAGTTCTTGACTTCCTTAGCCTAGTCAAGTATGACTTTCCATGAAAGACTGATGATATTTCTCTTGGCAGCCTCGGCTTCTAAAGGTCAGTGAGGGGGTGGAAGGATGGGAAGATGTGACCTTATCCAAGCCTTTGTTGTTCCTTCTTGGGTTGGATATGTCATGGCAGTTGAGTTTATATAGGTCTTTAGCCCAGTTATGCTTGGTGGGACATCGGTTTAATTGACCTATGTGCACTACACGTAGAAACCTAAATGCCTGGAACAGTGCTGGTCTTGCTTTCAAGTAAGAAAAAGGCCTGCTATAGAAGTCTCAGAAAGGCCTAAAATGTTTCTTCTGATAGAATTATTTAGTTGAAAGGGGTCATCAAACCCAGTCCCCTGCTCAATGTAGGATCTCCAGCAAAAAATTAAAAACTTTGTGTTGTCAAAGGCTTTCATGGCCAGAATCACTGGGTGGTTTTGAGTCTTCCAGGCTGTATGGCCATGTTCCAGAAGCATTCGCTCCTGATGTTTTGCCCACATCTGTGGCAGGCATCCTCAGAGGTTGAGGGTGCAGCTGGGTAGCAGATTGCAAAGATGTGCACCTAAGCATTGGCAAAAGTGCTCCAATGTGAATGGACCAATTTTGGTGTGCATTCAATACTTTCAATGTGCACTAGACACCTCTATTTTACTCTAGCCTTTTCCATAGTTCCATTGCACATCAGGTCACAGTGCCTCAGTCACTCAACCATTATGCTATGGATGACCATTCATTTTAATGTTAAGGAAAGCCTAGTGAATATGGATGTGCAAAATGACTCAGTACAATCCTGTTCACGCCTGAGGCCATTTATGAATATATCAGCCTGAAGTTGGGTTTTTAGCTAAAAATGGCATATCTGAAATTACATACTTCTGGGGTGTATGGTAGACTTTTTAAAGGTGCAGTTTGTTTTTAGGCAATTCCTGACTCTTTGTTTTACATCTTTCTCTTCCTCCTCCTTCTGCAGTGGATGGAAAGTGGCAAGTCTGGGGTCCATGGGGGAGCTGCACTGCCACGTGTGGAGGTGGGACACAGAAGCGAGATCGGTCATGCTACGGTCCTTTCTTTGGAGGAAGCGTGTGTCAAGGCACCAGAGAGGAGTTCAAGCAATGCAATGAGAAAAGATGTCCAGGTGAGTATTCATCCTGGAGTAACATTGATCTAAAAAATGATGTTGCCAAAATGGAAAATATCAAAATCTCAGCAAAAAAAAAATCGATTCAGATGTTCAGATCTGTTTGAAAGCAAACATCATCTTCTTTTGGCTTTCTTCACTGCCTGGGAATATTAATAGAACAATATTCTGAACATGTGCACTTTCAGTGGCTTCTCAAAACTTTATCTTTCCCAGCCTTCCGCCCCCAACATTAGATACTAATCATAGAGCTGTGCTATGCAAAAACTTGCATGGGCTGGACTGGAATTCAGCTGAGCAACTAAAATAACTCGGTGATAAAAAAAGAAATTCGCAGTGGATGAGGAAATATATTCTTTGCCATGCCACCTGCACCAAGAAGTCAACTGAGGTCTTGTCCACATGGGCCTAATAACCGGTACTCACTATGTGTTCACTCCTGGCTGTCTGCACAATGTTCCTCCATTCCTCTACTTCTGGTAGGTATTGCAGGGTAAACACAATTAATCCAGATTAGCCCCAAATTATGAAAAGTCCAGGCATGCTCCAGAGTTTGTCTGAAACTCTAAAGCAACACAGCAGCTTCAGTATTGTTTGGACAACAAAACTGGGCCCAATTTAAGCCAGTCTGCTATCCACATGGGACATCACAGCCATCTCCTTTTTCCCTGTGCTTATCATCACACCCTTCTTCCTGGCCATGCAGCTACTTCTGAAGGTGTCCACATGAGATACCCGCAAGAGCTCTCAAGGAGCTCTGCAGTCACCTGGAAGCAGCAATGGAGAGATGAATGATAAGGGAACATCAAAGGAAAAGCAGTCCCATCCAGGATGGGCTATCTGCATTCCAAGCCACCACAACTGTGGAATCAGGACAGTACATGTGGTCACCTCCAGGTTAACAGGCCAATGTAGATGAGTCTTGAGGGTGGTTTTCATCCTGGAAGCTTAAGGATGCCATGGTAGTCCTCCTGGGTTGAGAAGTCAGCTAATGTTAGTAGAACCATTAAGGACTTTGTGGGGTTATAGCTCCAACAATTCCTCCACTACACAGCGTATACTCTAAAACAGAGTTTTCCCTCAAGCTCTGTTCCAGACTGACCATCAGATGCTATCTTCAAATGTGAAAATTCACAGAACCAGAGCTTGGGACTAGAGTTCCCAGAGTCCTACCAACTGGCATGGATAGGGAATTCTGCAAGGTATAGACCTAAATCATATAATTAGTCTCAACTAGAGGAAAGTAGAATCAACTAAACAAAATCAACTGTATTTGACTTGTCATGTGTTGACTTCCCATTCATCAATCATTTCAGTGATTCTACTCTGTTTGACACTGACCAAATGCATTCTGGCTCTTGGTTGAAAACAGTTCCAGTCCAGAGCCACCAGAAATATGTAAAATGCTATCAAAAGCTAAGATTAGATAAGTTCCTTTCTGGACAACATTTACCCAAATTCATCATTAGCCATGTTGATTAGAAACTCAGAAAGCCATAGTTGGAAAAGCTATGCCCCTCTCAGTCAGTTGACATCTGAACAGGCTTTTCAGGAGTCCAAATCCAGAATCCCTGGTCTGGCTACCATCAAGTATCTATGACAGGTTTGTGCAACTTGTGGTTCTAGGACTACAAACCTTCCTTAGTCTCATCTCAGCCAAATATGAGAAGCTCCTCACTTTGAGGATGCATCTACACTGTAGACTCAATACAGTTTGGCACTGCTTTAACTGCCATGGCTCAAGGCTATGGAATCATAGAAGTTGAAGTTTGCTAAGACATCAGCATTTTTTGGTAGAGAAGAATAAATGCTTTGCCAGACTTTAAGTGTTATGTTTCCACAACATTGCTCAATGGCAGCTCAAATGTTGTCAGATTGCACTAATTCTACAGTGTAGATGCACTCCAAGTGATCTTCCAGGCTTGAGAATAGTTATGTGTTCCTTGATCAGTAAATATTACTCTGCCCTATGATAGCATGGCACTTGGATCTTCTAGTGATCAAATCATTGTTCTAAAAAAGAGAGCAGGTTTTTTGTGCTGCAAAGGAGCAGAGAAAGAACATCAAACTCCACTGTAATTTGATTTTTAAAAAATACTAAAATGTGAAGAGGAGCTGGGTATAATTGGGTTAGATATTCAATTCTCCCAGTGCTGTGTGCCTCCTCTTGTAAAAGAGGATTTCGCTACAAAGGGATATTAAAAATTAAAGGCATCACGATATTCCCTCCTGAGCAAAGGAGCACTCCTACACTCTCAGGCAAGATGGAGAAAGGCATTTCTAACAAGCATCCCTAATGTGGTGTGTCATGCTTTGTTTCCCAAGAAGGTAGTTTAGCGCAGGAGGAAAAGTTGAAAGAGTGAAATTAAGGACATGGTGCCAACATTTTTACCAGCATAGAAGGAGGCTAGATGTCAGATTATGGGGTTCATGCCCTCAATTGCTCTTGTTTTGTGTGACTCTTTATCATAGACCCATGGGTTTGGAAGGGGCCGTCTAGCTGAAACCCCTGCCTTGAAGGTAGTGGTAGTGGTAGTCGTAATAATAATAATAATAATAATAATAATAATAATAATAATAATAATAATAATAATAATCCAAAGTATGGATTGTTGATGTTGGAATCCCAGGTGACAGCAGAATTGATGAGAAGCACCTGGAAAAGCTTACATGATATGAGGATTTAAAGATAGAACTTCAAAACTCTGGCACAAGCCAGTCAAGGTGGTCCCAGTGGTGATCGGCACACCAGGCATAGTGCCTAAGGACCTTGGCCTGCACTTAAAAATAATTGGTACTGATAAAATGACCATCTGTCAGCTGCAAAAGGCCACCCTACTCAAATCTGAACACATTATTCGTCAATACAGTACACAGTCCTAGACACTTGGGAATTGTCCAATGTGAGATCCAATACAACAGCCAGCATAGTGATCTTGTTTGCTGCGTACTCATCTTATTGTGTATCAAATAATAATAATACATTTTTTATCTTACTTGCCTTCCCCAAAGATGGGGTAAAACACAGAGACAAAATACAATATATACAAACATAAACCATTCAAAGCACATCAATTAAAACACACAGATGTAAGATTAAAATACAAATTAAAATTGTTCATACCAATAAAATGTCACCTTTAAAATTCATAGTTTAAAACTGACTGGGTAGCCTGCTCTAACTGCCATGGTTAGACACTGTGGAATTCTGGGAATTGTAGTTCTACAAGGACTTTAACCATCTTGGCCAAACAGTTATGGTACTGCATCAAACTACAAACCCCAGTATCCTATAGCATTGAACCATGGCAGTTTTAGACCCCATCTACATTGTCATATAATGCAGTTTGTAGACCCATATAATGCAGTTCAATACAGTTAAACTGCGTTATATGAGTCTACACCAGGCATGGGCAAACTTTGGCCTCCCAAGTGTTTTAAACTCCCACAATTCCTAATAACCTACTGGCTGTTAGGAATTATGGGAGTTGAAGTCCAAAACACCTGGAGGACCAAAGTTTGCCCATGCCTGGTCTATATTGACTATAAAACACAGTTCAAACTGCATTTTATGGCAGTCTAGATGGGGCCCCATTAGTGCCAAAATGCATTAATTCTACAATGGAGATGGACCCTATGACAGCATCTTTAGGTGTCAAAGCTCTTCTGGCAGGTCATTCCACAATCTTGGGGCAGACAACAAAAAAAATCCTCTGGGTGACAATTGCCATTCAAATCTTGGCTTGTTGAAGTAGATGTCCACAAGAGCGCCTGTGTGTACAGGGTGGATTGTACTTGAGAAGGCAATCCTGCAGGCAATTTGTACCTAAACTATGTAGTATAGGTGTGATATACTATCTCCTAGAGGTACTCCTAACTAATGTACAACACATAAGAGAAATCCAATGTTTCCAGTGGATACACTACCATCTTTAGGTCTTCCACTTTGAGAAAAAGAGAGCAGTTGACACATCATTCGAAGTAGATAATAAGCAAACATTTTCAATTGTTGCATCTGTCTACACCAGTGTTTCTCAACCTAGGGATCCCCAGATGTTTTGGCCTTCAGCTCCCAGAAATCCTAACAGCTGGTAAACTAGCTGGGATTTCTGGGACTTGTAAGCCAAAACACCTGGGGACCCACAGGTTGAGAACCACTGATCTACGCAAAGGAGGTTCTCCAAAGAGATGACCATCCAACCTCTGATGGAGAAGGACTCATCCCTTGAAGGTCATCCATTTCACTGTTGAACAGCTTTTACAGCCAAAAAGTTCTTCTGAAAAAATAGGCAGAATCTCCCTTCTTGTAATTTGAATCTATTGGTTCATGTTGTAGTTTCTGGAGCAGCAGAAAACAAGCTTGCTCCATTTCATACAAGACATCCCTCCAGGCATTTAAAGATGACTATCATATCACCTCTTAGGTTTTTCTTCTCCAAGTTAAACATAAGCCATTCCTCACTGGATTTGGTTTCCAGACCATTCACCGTCCTGTGTGTTAACACATCAGTGTTATTACACAGCTAATACTGGGATGTAGGTCTGTGTTAATTTTGTTCTCATGGGCAGGGCATTAATGATTCATTTTCTCTGCTCCGCAGCAAAACTCTCAAATACAATTACACTTTGCAGTTCAGGATTTGCTCTGCATACAGAAATAAAAGAATGGGGTTGTGCTGAAAATAATATTTTGTGTGTGAGAGAAAATTCTTTTCCGTGAAAGAAATGTGATTATTGTGAGCTAAAAAAAAAGTGCTGTGTTCAGAAATGTATGATTTTTTTCTACATAGAAAAGAACTCATTTGGATGAAAAGAGATACAATGGGCCCTTGGGGTTCACTGAGGTTTGGTAGAAGGATAATAAAATAAATTGTTGTTCAAGTCCCATTGTATACAATCATTATTATTTTTTAAAGGTGGTATTTCTTACGGAGAAATTAAGGTTTGTTTTTTTGGATTAAAAATATTTTCAAGGTATGGCTGGTTGAATACGTGGATGCACAATCTGTAAATATGGGGACTGGCTGTATTTACTCAGCAAAATATCCCCTATTCTTCACCCTGGTCAACATTTTGTACATCATTCTGAATGATTATGAATCTTTGACTTCATCTACTCAGAGCATTTAATGCACTTTCAAAACAGTACTGAAGAAAGTGGTTTTGCAGTGCAGATGATTGCATAGGAAATCCTGGAACGAGTTTGAGACCTGGATGGTGGTAATAATAATAATAATAATAATAATAATAATAATAATAATAATAATAATAAGAAGAAGAAGAAGAAGAAGAAGAAGAAGACCTGGCTCTGGCTCACGAATGGGACCCTGAAGAAGGAGACAGAAGGCCTGATCCTTGCAGCCCAGGAGCAAGCCATCAGGACAAAGGCAATTAAGGCCAAGATCAGCTGATGACCCAAAGTGCAGACTGTGCAAGGAAACCGATGAAACCATTGATCATATCCTCAGCTGCTGTAAGAAAATTGCACAGACAGACTACAAACAGAGGCACAAATGATCCATTGGAACTTATGCCTCAAGTACCACCTCCCAGCAGCAAAGAACTGGTGGGATCACAAACCTGCAAAAATATTGGAAAATGAGCACACAAAGATTGGGACTTCCGAATCTAGACTGACAAAGTTCTGGAACACAACACACCAGACATCACAGTTGTGGAAAAGAAAAAGGTTTGGATCATTGATGTCGCCATCCCAGGTGACAGTCGCATTGACGAAAAACAACAGGAAAAACTCAGCCGCTATCAGGACCTCAAGACTGAACTTCAAAGACTCTGGCAGAAACCAGTGCAGGTGGTCCCGGTGGTGATGGGCACATTGGGTGCCATGCCAAAAGATCTCAGCCGGCATTTGGAAACAATAGGCATTGACAAAATTACGATCTGCCAACTACAAAAGGCCACCCTACTGGGATCTGCATGCATCATCCAAAAATTCATCACACAGTCCTAAACGCTTGGGAAGTGTTCGACTTGTGATTTTGTGATACGAAATCCAGCATATCTATCTTGTTTGCTATGTCATAAAATAAAGTAGTAGTAATAATAATAATAATAATAATAATAATAATAATAATAATAATAATAATATTTATTTATATCCCGCCCCCTCTCCCCAAAAGGACTCAGAGTAGCTCACAATAGAAAAAAATACAGTATACATAATCCTCTATCGACAAGACAAACACAATTCATCAACTAACAAATCATGATACATAAACAAAATAATACAATAATAAACATATTAATTTAACAACAAAAACGTCATAATAAATATAAACTGGGCAATGATTAAAATATGTTAAGCACCAGAGGCAAAACCCAAACTGTAAAGGGCTTCATAGGTAATGAAATGCACTTTGAATTGGGCTCGGAAACACACATGCAGCCAGTGGAGCTACTTTAACAAGGGAGTAGTATGTTCCCTGTAGTCAGCTCCTGTTAGTAATCTGGCTGCTGCTCTTTGCTCTAGTTGCAGTTTCCAAGCCGTCTTCAAAGGCAGCCCCACAGAGAGTGCATTGCAGTAATCAATTCGAGATGTCACCAAGGTGTGAACCACTGTGGCCAGATCTGGAATGAATGCAGTTTGATACCACTTGAACTGTCATGACTCAATGTTGTGGACTCCTGGGATGTGTAGTTTGATGAGATACCAGCACTCTTTGACAGAGAAGACTAAAAATCTTGTAAAACTACAGCTGCCATGCTGCCATAGCATTGAACCATAGCAGTTCAAGTGGTGTTTACAGTTTAGACACACTCTCAGAGAATTCCTGCAACGCTTTTCCAAATGTTTATTCAACCCTGAAGTCAGCCTTCCTAGATTCTCCCATTTCAGCCTAGGCTGGGTGTTCACCACCTTGTTTTACATGCCCAATAAAGTAGGGAAAATGTAATTGGAAACTCTGAAATAAATATGTCCCCCTCTTGATGCTTAAAGGTGAATAATAGCTTTAATACCCTACTGACAGCTTCCAGTGGTTTGTGTCTCATAAATAACCTCTCCCCATAAAGGCCTGCATTACCCGAACAGGGTGCTGAGTTTTAGTACCTTGAAGACTGAGATTCTGTCTCTCCTTGTCAGAGCCGTAGAGTCATTTAAGGGCATTTCCGTGAGTTTATTTACATCAATAACATTATTTTTGTTCCATAAAGAAAACTGTTGGGGCCATCTAAGTCCACTACTCTCCATCATACTGTGACTAATAATGTGCTTCTGGAAAGTCCACATATGCAACCTCCACAAACAGGTCCAACTCAGTTGATATATCAAGTCCCATTATTATTCTAAGACCATAGGATCCTCTAAAACATTTTCCTATTCCTCAGAGGTAGAAAGACCATGATAAAAATAATCATAATAAAATAATTCATATGTGTTTTCGAAGGCTTTCATGGCCGGAATCACAGGGTGGTTGTATGTTTTCCGGGCTGTCTGGCCATGCTCCAGAAGTATTCTCTCCTGACATTTCGCCCACATCAATGGCAGGCATCCTCAGAAATTGTGAAGTATATACACAACCTCTGAGGATGCCTGCCATAGATGTGGGTAAAATGTCAGGAGAGAATGCTTCTGGAACATGGCCATACAGCCCGGAAAACACACAACTTAATAAATTCATAGACTGCAATTCTATCTGTGGGATTGCCTACATAAATAAAAAAAAACTGGGCTCATCACAAATCCAGTGTTGGCAGTCTATAAGATACATGGAGACAACCACTGAGTATCCCAAGCTTTGTGACCTTAACTTTGCTTTGCTTTAAGCAGAGTCGGGAGATTCTGTGGTGAATGGAAGGAACTCTGGAGTAGGGTGTTGTGTGGTTTCCAGGCTGTCTGTTCTAGCAGCATTTTCTCCTGACATTTCATCTGCAACTGTGGCTGGCATCTTCTCTGGAATATCCTGGGACCTCACAGATAAATCAATTCCATTTCCATTTTCCAGAAGGATACCTTTACCCCATGATGATCTTATGGGGAATGAGATGAGTTGTCCTGTGTTGGCACTGCCACTCCCTTTGAACTACAAAACACAAAAGCAGTCCAAAAGCCAACCAGGGTTTTGGCCAAAGAGTAGTGTCCAAAAAGCAAGCCAAGGGTCAGGAGAGCAGAGAGCACCACAATGACAAAGGTGGGGGAGTTGTTCTACAGCACAGACAAGTCTTTGGCTATACCAATGTAACTGACTACAGCTGTCCACAATTTCCCAGCTTTTTTGGTCTAGGCTTGGGTTGCATCTCCACTCTAGAATTAATGCAGTTTGACACCCCCTCTGACTTTTAGGGCTCATTGTTATGGAATATGGGAGTTGTCATTTTACAAGCTCTTTAGCCTTCTCTGATGGCAGTCCATGAAAGTGCAACACACACGATTCCACAACATTGAGCCATTGAAGCAGTGCCAAACTGCATTAATTCTATATTCTGTTTCCAGAGTAGAAATTTGGACTCACCTATTCCATTTCATTATCTGAGGAAGCTTCCTCCAGGTAGAATATGATGCAACATTCAGAACCAGTCGATGGATTGTCTGCTGTCTCATCCATTGTTCCAAACTGTATTTGCTTTTCTTATCCATGTAGTTTGTGCTTCTCAACCTTTCTCTATTTCCCTTGGTCCAACCCAACTTTCCATTTTGCTTTACAGAGCCCCATGAGATCTGTGATGAAGATAGCTTTGCTTCTGTGATTTGGAAGGAGACTCCTGCTGGAGATGCTGCAGCTGTTCGATGTCCCCGTAATGCCACAGGTAAGAAGCAAAGACCTTGATTCTGTTTATTTATCATTTGAAGGAAAGCCAAGAGAGAGGCCAAGAGAGAGTACCATTCTCCTACAAAGAAATGCCTTTGTTTCTGGCAATGGAAACTAAAGTTTACGTCCTTGTCTTGCCTTTGTTTCCATATTGCTTCATTGACAGTAAGAGGTATAACCTTCATCTGCACCAGACCTTTCTCCACCTCGATGTAAAGTCGGTTTTAGCATCTAGTTCTATGACTTTCCACTGACACATTTCTTCTTAGGATGCATCTACACTGTATAATTAACAGTTAGGTGCCACTTGAACTGCCATGGCTCAGTGCAGTTTGGGCAGTCACCAAGAATGCCCTCTTTTGCATCATCACCAACCATGCTTGTGACCGTGGTGGGACCTAGAAAAGAACCTGTATCAGTTCATATAGAAAAAGATATGGTCTACCAGATAATAAAAGCATGCAAGGCCCATGAACATTGACTATTTATGAAATCTCAGAGCTATAGTCTAAAAGAACATGTGTGTCTACAAATGCAAAAATGTATCTAAATCAAAATAATGCACTACATTGCATCCCACATAAAAGGAGGAACTACAACAAGATTCCCATAACAGTGGAACCTATATCCATGGTTTCACTTACCTCTGCTTGGGGGAAGAAAATGCAGCTTTTCTGGTCATTTTAGGTCCTCCAGGTATACTTGGTATACTTCTTCTGGAAATTACCAAAGAGTCACGTTATCGGATCTAAGAAATTCCTAAAGAGGATACTTCTTCAAAAACTCTAGGTCCTCCAACACAATTCTATGGTATAATCAGGCCAGAAGAAATGTAGCCCAATGGCATTTGGCCATATCCTCAGTTTTATGTAGCAATGGTCCGGTTGGAAATGTATGCCCTGTGGATACATGGGTGGGCTGGGGGTATCTTCCTGTACTGAACATTCCCGCATCATGTTCCAACAGGAAACATTAGGTATATAGCCTTGACAATCTTTAGTGTTTGTTCTAAAAAAAGCTGCCATGGAATCTGATTTCCAAAATATTAATTTCCACAGAACAAAACTCAGTTTTAGATCAATACAGTTATGTATATTGAAGCTAGGACACTTTTCCATTGGGTTATCTCACTCTTTATTATGTTCAAAATATTTTTTTGTATGGCAAACTTCACAGCCAACTTGTGTAATTATGGGAAAGCTTGCTTGCTGTTTCAAATCCTGAAGGAAATATTTCAGGGGTCCATCACTTCTGGCTCTTGTGGAAGTCAGCCAAGGGCTGGATCAATATGACTGGTGCTCATTAGATACAAAATTCAAACTGCTAAAAACATACAGTAGCTCATTGGCTGCAATTTCAAAACCACGTGAAAGAATCAATCCGTAGGTTCTTTGTTCCAGAAGAAAACCAGACAAGCACATTTTGGTTCCTGGGGTTTCAACAAGGACTCCAACTGGACTCTTTTGGCCTCTTTATGTCAGAACGGCAGGAGCTGTCTTCACTGGACATCTGAGCTTGGAAGAGGTGCCAGGAGAGCAGCTGGCCTAAAGGAACCGTGTCTGAAGATGAATTGCCAAAATGGCTTCAAATGGGAAGGCTAGCTGTGTGAACCTAATGGAAACTGACCTCCAGAAGCTCTTGATGAAGAAAGCTTGGGTCCACTCCAAGGGCACGTTGGGAGAGAAGGCAGCAAAGTGGCCGCATGGACTCTTGTTCCACCGGAACAATATTAACTTTGGGAAGGGAGAGTTTCCAAAACGGTAAAGGAGCTGCCAAAACAACACATCAGTCCAAATTAAAGGAGACAAGGATAATAGAGGATACTCTGTCCAGGTCTTTATAAGGTGATGAATAGCCGCTTATTGGTTTCCAAGGAAGCTGGTGTTGCCGCTGCTGGATATTTACCTCCTGGTTTGAGATTCTCCCATGTGGTTCCGGAGCAAGTGGTGTGTGTCCACCTATAATCAGTGGACTGTCATTTTTTATGAGCTCCAGGGTGGGAGAATCACAAATGTACAGTCTACCATGCTCTACAGCTATTCAGATATTTGCTGAAAGAGCAACCATTACATTTGGGATGCACTGGTTTTACATGAACACATCAGTTTAATACCACTTGAACTTCCATTTCTTTCTGTTAAGGAGTTTTGAGATTTGTCATTTGGGAGGCATTTAACATTCTCTGTTTGGATCTATCTTTTCTCCACAGATACACAAGTATCATACTGCTTTAATCATTTTAGCTTCATTATCTGGAACCCTTGGATTTATAGTTTAATCAAGAGCTTCAGATAGTCAGCTTCAAAGCTCTAGTCCACTCATCTGAATGACAGAGAACCCACTGTACTGGATCATTTCTCCCAATAGATCAATCAATCAATTTATTAATGCTCCGACCAATGGTCATATGCATTTACAGAAACAACATCAAACAAACATCTATACAAAACACTGTAAAATCCAACACTTAAAAGTAGGATGCAAGCAGGATAAAAAATCTCAATGCACAGTGGAAACTGTTATTGTTGTTATGATTCACCAGCTTGAATATATAGTTCTTGGTTATACTCTTTCTGCTTTCCCGCAGGGCTGATCTTGCGGCGGTGTTTGCTCGATGAAGAAGGTATTGCCTACTGGACAATTCCAACTTATGTCAAATGTGTTTCCATTGACTACAGGAACATACAGATGATGGTGAGTGTTGAATCTGGATCAGGGATATGCCAAATCCAGATCAGGAACTCTTTCACACTACAGAAGTTCAGCATTATGATTCCTAGCTTGGATGTATCGTATGGATGAACCAGTAGTCCCTGACTGAAAATTCAAAGTTTAAATTGCAGATACCAGGATTCTATAGGCTAAAACCATAGCAGTTAAACTGGAATCATGGTAGTAGAAGTGTGTGAGAGGGCTCCTGGAGTGAGTATTCTTCAGTTCATAGTCAATGATATTGGTACCTAAATGGATATTGTGGATCTAAATTTGGTCTACACTAGTAATATTTTATTTATTTATTTATTTAATTTATATACCGCTCTTCTCCCCCAGGGGGACCCAGAGCGGTCTTACATAATGGCAAGATTAATGCCACATATAATACAAAATATAGTAAAACAAACGATCGTAAAAACACACTTAAAAACCAATATCATACCCCATTTAAAACAGTAAAGCACTGTGTGGCCATTACAACAGGGCCAGTAACATTGGGCCAAAAGTCAGAGCCAGTCTGTATTCAATTACACATTAATCCAGCGAATACCCCAGGTAAAGTGCTGCCCTCAATCGAACATTTCTTTACACAAGAAAAGTTGAGGGATATTCTAGAGTTTGCAGGAAACTCTGAAATACCTCCAGGCTTTGTGGCTGTCTGAATAAGTGGATTGAGTCCATTTCAGTCACAAAACCTGCACATAAATGCATCTCCATCATTTTTTCCTTGGCTTACCAAAACAGGGAAAGGAGATGGATCATGCCTGTGTTGCTCTCATGGTTGTATCTGCTGAGATCAAACTGGGGTACAAGGGGATGAGCAAAAAGCAGATCCACCTTCTCACTTTTGCTTGGGCAATACACCGGACCCCCTAGAGTAATCCAGTGCTACTGGAAGGCCAACCTAGGGCACTCCCTCCCACGTCCCAGAACTTCATAAAAGAGAGAAAACCCTCTAAGTTATCCCCAAGGGATGGCAATTTCAGAGGTTCCAGGTCACAGTTTGCCCCAAAGAGTGCCAAGGTATACACCCAACTTTTATATTCTCCCTCTGATGCCTGCAGGGGAAACCTATTTATGGATACCACACATAATTAATCACCAGAGTCCCCCAGATATAATATGGGATAGGCAAAAAAACTGATGGAGGAGGAATTTCCTACCGGGCCCTCAGGCAACCAGCAATGCCCACACTGCACTGAATGGGAGGACAGGCTATGACCAAAACTAAAGAGACACGTAGAAGGGTGAACCATCCTTAAATGGCCCCATTTCTAATCATTCCAGTGTTTAGTGCCAAGGGCCTTTATTTATTTATTTATTTATTTATTTATTTATTTATTTACAGTATTTATACTCCGCCCTTCTCACCCCAAAGGGGACTCAGGGCGGATCACATTACACATATAAGGCAAACATTCAATGCCTTAACATAGAACAGACAGAGACAAACACAGGCTCCAAGCTGGCCTCGAACTCATGACCTGTTGGTCAGAGTGATTTGTTGCAGCTAGCAGCTGGCTGCTCACCAGCCTGCGCCACAGCCCGGCCTTTACGCCATCCTATGTTTAAGGAGGCTATCAAAGAGCTCCCTTACCTTCAGTGCCATTCTCCAGGTGGTCCCAAGTGTTTACATGATCTGTTCCTGCTTTCAAGTCATTTGGAATTTGAGATGCTTACAGGCTAATATTTTGATAGTTATTCAGATGAGGTATATTTTTTGTTCTCTTGCTAGACAAGGGAGCATCTTTCAAAAGCCCAGAGGGGTCTGATAGGAGACGGAATATCAGAGGTCTTGCAAAACCTGGTCGAGATATCTCAGGATGGAACCAGCTACAGTGGAGATCTTCTTTCAACCTTCGATGTCCTGAGGAACATGACTGAGATCTTCCGCAGGGCCTATTATAGCCCAAACCCCAGTGATGTTCAGGTGAGCTAGTGGGTGGGATACTCAGTTGTTGGGCTGGGAGATGGTGAGAAAATCATAGCAAAAATAATGTTGCTTCCTAAATTCTTCTCCTCAGATCTCCATCCAGATTTTTGAGCTTTGAATATTACCTGGTCTTCTCAGGTTTGAAACTCTAGCTATCTCCATTTCTTCAAGTGCCATAAGAAGCCAAATTCTAAAAAATTCTGTCATTACCTACCTTCTTTAGTTTACCTTCTTTGTGTCTGGGAATAAAGGGTTGAAATATAAATACCTGATAGCATTTTCCCTCACTATTATACAATTGGAAATGACTAATACTGAAAAACATAGAAATTTTCAATGGAGACCTAGTGGAGAGGCATATGGGATATTTGGTTGATGGAAAAGCTTGAGGACAATGTGGGAAAATATGTGGTTATAACAAGCTCCACTTTCTGAAAACTAATTTCCTCTTACTGGATACATTAATGCTGACTTGTGAAAGTTATCACCTCCTTCATAATATCAGGACATATGGAAAGATGTTCTCGATAATGTCTATATGTCATAATTAATGGTAATAGTAGAGATAATTAGTTTTTAAGTGATACAGCCAGCTTTCCACATTTGCTGGGGTTAGAGGCACATGTGAAAGTGAAAAACTGCAAATAAACAAATTGCTATATTTTTATATAACCCAAGAAAACACTTTTCTAGGAAATGCCTAGGTCTTCCAGCATGGCTTTGCTGTTGATTTCTGCTGAAAGTTGACTACAGAATTGCACTGGAGGACATAAAGATTCCTGAAGAGGTGATCTTTCTAGACATCTCTAAGTCCTACAACATGACCAGAGGAAGTTGACCATAGTCAACTTAGAGAACTTAGAGCAGTGGTTCCCAACCTTTGGTCCTCTGGGTGTTTTGGACGTTAACTTCCAGAAATCCCATCTAGCAAACCAACTGTTAGGAATTGTGGGAGTTGAAATCCAAAATACCTCGAGGACCAAAGGTTGGAAACCACTGATCTAGATATATGGTCTTAATCAAATCCATAGATAATCAAATCTGCAAAAGTCAAAACAGAAAATGTGGAAGGATTGCTTGTATTAATTAAATACTGAATTTGTTTTTTGTTAAGTGATTTTTGTTGATATTTATTGAAATAAAAACTCACCAAAATATGACTCCAAATCAATCAAATATAGCCCCAAAATGATGCAAAAATTGAGCTCCATTCCATGAACAGCTTCCAAGTACTGTATTATAACAAGGCTAGCCCCTTTTTCATGGAATGAAAGTGATTTCTTTGCACCATGTGCAGTGATAAAGTGCTTCCCCAACTTCACCCTCACTGGCAATGGTGGTGACAGTTTCCCTGGATCTCTAAAATGAACCATTCTTCTAAGAAGGCAATGCCTGAAAGCAGAGATGTTTTAAATGAAAATATCGGATACAGAAAAGGATTTGATTTTAGGTGTGGAGTGTGTTGACATTATTGTCGCGGTTAAGGAAAGAGTCTTGGAGTTGACTTGGTAGAATTGTAGGATGCCAGAGGGATCCTTTCTCTACAGTTGCAGAGCCATTATGGATCTGTCCTTTGAGGAGGGCAAACAACTTTCAAGGTTGCATTCCTTAAAATATTGAATGTACCCTCTTGTTTAACCTTGCCTTGCAATGTTTTGCTAGCCTTCTAATTTGAAGGAAAATCAGTGGCTTTGAAATAAAACCGTCCTTCCTTTCCACCTCTTTCCTAATCACTCACGGTTGGGCAACAGAGAGTATTTATTTATTTATTTATTTGCAGTATTTATATTCCGCCCTTCTCACCCCGAAGGGGACTCAGGGCGGATCACATTATAACACACATAGGGCAAACATTCAATGCCCATAAATGCATCAAACAGAGACAGAGAGACACACGCAGAGGCAAGTTAACCTTCTTCTGAGGGGATGTTCGATTCTGGCCACAGGGGGGAGCAGCTGCTTCATCATCCACACTGACGGCACTTCCTCATTCCAGGTCGTAAATTAGTTAATCTTGCCTCCCCACTTTATAAGTGGTACCTTATCTCCTACTTGATAGATGCAACTATCTTTCGGGTTGCTAGGTCAGCAAAGAGCAGGGGCTATTTTTAATTTTTAATTGACGGGTGCTCACCCCACCACGGGCTGGCCTCGAACTCATGACCTCATGGTCAGAGTGATTTAAGGCAGCTGCTCAACAGCTGCGCCACAGCCCGACCCCAGCTGCGCCACAGCCCAGCCCCAGCTGCGCCACAGTAGAGTCTTCAGCATTTCTCCTCATCAGCAGAACAAGCCTTAGCTTTTCAATATGACGTCTTAAATTCAGAAAAAAGACTATCTAGTCATAGAATTATAGAGTTGGAAGAGGCTCCAAGTCTAGCCTTTTCTGACCAGGCAGGAAATCACACCCCGTGCACTTCTGGGAAATAGTCATCCAGCCTCTACATAAAAGCCTCCAGAGAAGGAGACTCCACCATATTCTGAGGCCCCATCTACACTGCCATATGCATTCCAGATTATCTGCTTTGAACTGGATTATATGGCAGTGTAGACACATATAATCCAGTTCAAAGCAGAGAATGTGGATTATCTGGATTATATATCAGTGTAGAAGGGTCCTGAAACAGCAGACACTGTCAAAAGGCTCACATCATCTTGAACTTGGCCCATGAGGTCTCTTCCAACTCTACTATTCTATGATTCTATAACTTCTTCCTAAAGTAGATTCCCTGTTGTCCCAGGTGGCAACCAATAGCTCACATTACACATGAATCCCATAGAAGTTATTGGTATATGAGAAATGGCAGTGGGATAGATCTGTGGGTTTTTTTATAAGCATAGATGCATAATTGAAATCATAAAGGTCCGTCTCACCCAATACCCCACCAGTGCCTTCCAAACTTGACTGAAGCTTCCAGTGAAGGTTTTCAATCCTCTGAGGCAGCCTGTTCCACTGCCAAACACCTTGACATACTTACCATTTTGTCTTTCTTCCTAATATATAGCTGGGCCCCTTTTTCTTGTTATTGAAACTACTAGTGCAAGCCATGGACTCATCCCCTATTTCTCCGAGCCTGTTTCCAGGAGATTCACTCTCTGGAAGGTTATATTGGGGCATTCATCAGAGCAGACAGCATTGGGCTTTTATTGCTTGGAGGCTTCAGAGGAAGCAAACAATTGTTTTCCAGAACTGTTGTCGGACTTGACAACATTTACACAGCCTAAAGAAGCGTAGCTGCTAGGATTTTTTGTATAATGTTTTTATGGATGTCCACAGTGGCCTGAGGTTCAGAGAATTTTAATGGTACATGTATTTTTTTAAGCTTGTCATGTATGATTTATGTAATGTCATGTAATTTCTGTTGTTTTAACCATTGTTCGCCACTTTTGAGTCCCACCCATGGGAGAAAAGCGGAATTATTATTATTATTATTATTATTATTATTATTATTATTATTATTATTATTATTATTATTATTGTAATACCATAATAATAATAATAATACCAGGTGACAGTCAAATTAACAAAAAACAACATGAAAAACACAGCCATTATCAGGACCTCAAAGTTGAACTGCAAAGGCTCTGGCATAAACCAGGACAGGTGGTCTCGGTGGTGATCGGCACACTGGGTGCCATGCCAAAAGATCTCAGGCAGCGTTTGTAAACAATAAACATGGACAAAATTGCGATCTGTCAACCGCAAAAGGCCACCTTACTTGGATCTGCATGCATCATCCAAAAATACATCACACAGTCCTAAATGTATAGGAAGTGTTTGACTTGTGATTTTGTGACACGAAATCCAGCATATAGATCTTGTTTGCTGTGTCATACCATGTCTTTGTGTCGATGATGATGATGATGAGGATGAGGATGAGGATGAGGATGATGATAATGGACTGGTAATTGATGAAAATATAACACTGGGTTGTAGCACATTATGAGAAGAACATGCTGGTACTCCACATCATAGAGGCTTGTCTATCTGACTGCCCTTCCAATATACCATATTTTCCCCTTAAGTCTCTTCTTTAGGATGAACATACTCAGTTCCCTTAAATTTTCTTCATAGGGCATAGCATTCAGACTCTTTCTATCTTTGTTTCCCTTCTCTTAGGGCACATCCAGACAGCACCTAAAATTTGCGCATTTTCCCATCCAAATGCCCTGAATTCTTCCAGTTTCTGTTGATCTGAGTTTCCAACAGTAGGCAGGACATTTGCTTCTTTTTAATTTAGTGACCTTACCATTCTTTTCACTTTCTGGCTGTGCTAGTGGTTAGATAGCCCAAACTGGTTAACAGGTTCCAAAACCATAATCTACTCAGAACCTAGAAGTCGGTGGATGGCATAATGACCATATTGCTCCCCTACAAGAATTAACCAAATGATGGATTCAAAGAGCAAGAACACATCCTGAGTGTGAACACATTTCATTCCTGAGACCTGGTGCCTATAGTATGACAACAATCCTTAGATGGAATCACAGCTTTCTCTCCCATCTTCTTTTCCTAGAACTTTGTGCAAGTAATTAGCAACATACTGACTGAGGACAACCGGGACAAGTGGGAAGAGGCTCAACTGGTAGGTGAATCGTGTATCTCTAACGGGAAAGTTGTGCATGTGTGAGAGATTGGGGGGGGGGGTATATTTCCGAGATTTTTCCCATCTTAAGTTGATTGTCCAAGAAGATGAATATATCTGGCAAAATTGGTGTGGTGAAATTTTGTGGAGCTATCATATCTCCTATCAGGGTTTTCTCCTAGCCTATGTGCCTACAACTATTAGTGTGTGCATAAAAGGGGGGAAACCCAAGAAGATGCCCAATCTGAACCTTTTCTTGGGTTGCCAGCAATTGTTAAAGAGACTTGTAGTGGAATTAAACAATACATATTTTTGCAGATGGGACCAAATGCCAAGGAACTCTTTAGGCTGGTGGAAGACTTCATTGACGTCATTGGCTTCCGTATGAAAGATTTCCAGGATTCCTATCAAGTGACTGAAAATCTGGGTGAGAAGATCAGACCAATCCTCAGTTCTTGACTTCCTCTTGCCAGAAAGTCCTCAGTGGCTACTTCTTGTAGTTGGTGCCCAGTCTAAAGGAAGCCAGCTGATGAAAGCACCGTTTTTCTTGGTAGTGGAGTTATCACTGCAGGAGGGGGAATGTGCATCCACAAAGAAAGGATGCTATTTATGTAGCTAATTTTGCCCAGGAAAAAGGAAATGCTGAACTGGCTCAGTTTTCTGTTTTTTTATGTTAAATCTGAAGGTAAACATATGATTTGACTTGTAGGATCTTTTCGTTTCACTTTATTTCATTAACTAAAAATCAAGAAGCAGACAATTCCAGGTTGGAGAGAGGCATTGCTCAAGGAAACTCTGCAGAGCACATGCTTTGCATACAGAACACTCCATCCCCAGCATCTCCAATAAAATGGATCAGATAGCAGATGCTTGCCAAGAACTTTGCCTGACCCCTATTTTTTCTTTTATAAATGAGAAAGGACTAACTTGTTTCCCCTCTATTGCCCCTACAATTTCACACATTTTATGTGTGAAGAAGGCATTTAAGAAAACAGGGAAATAAACCTTCTCTTCATTTGTGTCATGATAAAAAATGACCGAGGGATGTGTCCAAAATATAGTGAAATTGACTCCTAGTGCCTAGTTTTAGAGGGGGTTCCTCCCCAATACTGGTGGAGCCATGTAGGGCTGAACATTCCACACCCCTGGAATAGCTCAATACAATACTAAATATTACCACTACTCATATCTATATCTATATCCATAATAAAAGTGAAAACCCGTATGTGTGTATGTGGCACAGGTATCCACTCACACAGACAGCCTTCAGCCTCCATAAACAGGCTACAGTTCCCAGTGCTGAGAAGCCAGCAAGTCACTCTTTTGCACTGACATTGCTGTTACAGTGAGCACCATGAACATGTAGCCCAACCCCTGCCAATGTCCTTCTCAAACATTACGGCCCACCACCCAAGGAATGCTTTCATATGGGGACCATTTCATCCTAGATTGTGTGTTGTCCTCCACCATAGGCAGGCATCCCAGGGTTCTCCATTGCTGTGGAATTTGCATGACCCCGCCTCCTTCCCTTCCCTTTCAAATCTGTCTACAGAACAAACACAGCAGAGGAGGAGTTTGGGGGATTGACTCCACATGGTGGAAATTGTAGTTCACCCTGCATCAAGTCAGAGCTCTGTGACTCCTACTGGGGAATGCAGAGGAGTTGTAGTTCACCTACACCCAGAACGCTATGAACCCAAACAATGATGGGTCTGGCCAAACTTGCCATGCATACCTGATATGCCCAGATTTGAGGATTTGGGGAGGATTGACCCACGATTCTGGGAATTATAGTTAACCCACTGCAAACTGAGAATACATAACATTCAAAGACAACTAATGCCTTTTTCAAATAGCCCGGGCACCGCCGGGTCCCCAAGCTAGTTTGATATAAGACACACGGTTATTCTATTATGTCAAAGCTTCAATGTTTTGTTCTTTTTTTACAAAATCCCCAAACCCCGCAGCCAGTAGAGCCAATAGGGATGTTGGGCATTAGAGTCACAAACATAAATGTCCCAATCTCTGTATTGATACAGCATCTTTTACTATACTCACTTAGAAAACCACTACATTGATCACAACAGAGCCAGAATCTTGTTGATGTCCTATGCCTGTGTAAGTCCTCATTGGAAGGAGTTGAGCATTTAATCAGAAGTGCACATCAATATTCACTTTTTCATTATAGAAGTGGAATTATATTTTTTTGGTCATTGTTGAGGTTGGTATTCAATTCCTCCCTTCAATGATTTAAGAAAACACACATCACTGCAATAGCATGGGCACTCAGTGACGAATGCAAAGCAAGGATGGTTGGAGACTAATCTGGCCCATCGCCATGTACAGATCAGTACAAACATCATCTACAGAAACAACATTAATTTGCATCTGTCTATAGGGAAATAGCTTGACACTTCTCTGATCCGATGCCACTAATGGCCATGGAAGGTGAGCTTAATGGTGAACAGAATAGTGAGTTTAAGACAGTAAAAAGAGTGAGTGTGTTTGTGTGTGGTTCCACCTGTGGAACCTTTATGCTGCAACATAGGGTCTTTATCCACATATTAAAATGAGGGGAAATATAAAAAAAAATACAAAATTGGGGGAAAAAACACAAATAGGAAAGTTGAAGTTTTTGTGTAAGGAAAAAAATTCCTGGGAATTTCTTTGTCCTCCAGAATGATGGTCTATGGTCAACCTCCAATAGAAGTTGGTCATGGAGTCACTCTAGAGGACTTAGACGAAATGCATGAACAAATTCATTAAAAAATTAGCACACAAACAGGCTGACCAATTGTACATGCATACACTTTTCAAGACAATTCTCTCATTGTGAGATTCTTTCTCCTCACTTGAAAGGCTTGAAAATAGCAGTTGGGCCATGAGATCTGGATATCCTGTTAAAGATGTGGCTTCTAATGATGTAATGACACCTGCAATTCCTAAAATTTTAACACAGATCAGACTCTGAAAACCTGAATTCTTAAACACTGTACTGTGTATGGATGCTCACACTGCTGATGGTCAAAGGACACATAAGGATAAATGGAGACCTAACAGTTGTTCTATATTTTTTGATGGGAATGGGTGATAAAGTTTCATTTCGTTTTGACCAGACCTTTCCCCAATTTGCACCTCCCAGATGCAAAATTAATTTGCAGTTGGGCATAAACACTTTTCTAAAATACAGAAAACAAAGACATCTGTAGGCAAAAATAGCATATGCTTGAGAAACATATATAAGAAAATTCAAAATTTATGGTTATGACAATAGATAATGGAAGGAAAACATTCTGTTGAATAAAAGACATAGTAATATGTTTGTTTTTAAAATTTACAGTGGAATACACAGAGTTCCACATAGAGTCTGTTGGAACATTGAGCTTGTCTTCTGCTGATTTGCACATTCCTAATGGTTACTACAGTTGGGTTTTTTTTCATGTCAGGAGCAGCTTGAGAAACTGCAAGTGGCTTCTGATGTGAAAGAATTGGCTGTCTGCAAGGACGTTGCCTAGGGATGCCTGGATGTTTTTGATGTTTTTACTCTCCTTGTGGGAGGCTTCCTGCATGTCCCCGCATGGAGCTGGAGCTGATAGAGGGAGCTCACCTGCACTCTCCCTTGGTTGGATTTGAACCAGCAACCTTCAGGTCATCAGTCCTGCCTGGCACAAGTTCAACCCACTGCACCACTGGGGGCTCCACTACAGTTGAGAATAGTGATCAAGATCCTACATTTTGCATTCATTGCATTATGTAGTCCTTGTGGAACTGGATGCACAACTGAATAAGTAACGGAGTATGCACAACAGCACTATATGTGTAACCACTTCTAGAAAACAACAGACAGCCTTCTACTAAGGACTTGCTATATATATATATATATATATATATATATATATATATATATATATATATGAATAAGTCTAGTTAAAAAACTGAACTCAAAAACCCCCCGGATTGACTTATTTATGGGTAAATTTAAATACTTTACTAAATAATAATGATAATAATAATGATAATAATAATAATAATACTATGTTGTTGTGTCAATAATAATAATAATACATCACACAGTCCTAAACACTTGGGAAGTGTTCTACTTGTGATTTTGTGATAAGAAATCCAGCATATCTTTCTTGTTTTCTGTGTCATACAATGTTGTTGTGTCAATAATAATAATAATAATAATAATAATAATAATAATAATAATAATATAATAATACATTTTATTTCTACCCCACCATGGTCTCTCTGAAGGGACTCAGAGCAGCTAACAAAATACAGCAAAGTGCCAAATATAGACAATGCATAATTCTAAAACAATAAAACTGTAGAATTACAACCACACATGTATACACATTGTAATTACAATGTAAACCATTACAATTAGCTGTGGATAAAAACAAGCTTTTCGATTGGCACAGCTTAACGCTAATCATAAGGAGGAACCATCCCATTCTCTGCATTGAGTGTTGGGTAATATGTGGACAATTTAACGCTTATCTTAACTCTTTTTTAAAAAACAAAAACAAAGTCATCTTCTCTGAGTTAAATGTTGGGTTTTATGAGCACAATTGAACCTCTTCTCTGGGTATGCCAAACAAAAAACAATCTCCTTCTCTGAATTTTATGTTGGGTTTTATGAGGACAGTTGAACCTCTTCTCTAAGTATGTCAAACTTTGCATAGAAGTTACCAATGGCCTTTACTTCCTTGGTTTGCATAATATTGGGGAGAGTGGGCTTGATGTCCTTCTGTTCTCTCTCTCTGCTCAAGTCCTCAGCATCCAGAAGCTCCCTGCCAATGCAGCCAAAGACATTAGCTTCCCTATGAAAGGCTGGCGAGGCATGGTGGATTGGGCCCGCACGGCCGAGGACAAGGTCACGGTGTCCAAAAGCATCCTCTCCACGGGGGTTTCAGGTAAGCAAAGGGTTGTACCAATGGGGAAGGGACGGAATTATTCCTGTCCAGAACATGTTGATACCCCTCCCTTCTGTTCTTATTATGTTGCTTGCTTGTCTTCTTATTTCTTCACAGAGACAGACGACTCTGCCGTCTTTGTGGTGGGGACAGTCCTGTACCGAAATCTGGGTGGGATCCTTGCCCTCCAAAGGTAAGAATGAAGTTTTTGTTCTGGTTAGGGTTGGAAATGAGCTTTTGATAACCCTGGTTCAGTGGTTTCCATACTGTGCTCCATGGGACCCTAAAGTTCTGCAAAAACATCCTAGACAACAGGCATGGGCAAACCTTGGCCCTCCAGGTGTTTTGGACTTCAACTCCCACAATTCCTAACAGCCTACCAGCTGTTAGGAATTGTGGGAGTTGAAGTCCAAAACACCTGGAGGGCCAAGGTTTGCCCAGGCCTGATAAAAGTTCCACAAAAATCTTAAAAATCAAATCTAAAATGGATTTTAAAATAAAACTACAGGACACCAACTATTTGATTCACAATTTCTATTATAGGTATTTTGTGAAACAACTATTGCTATCAGGTATGTAGTTCCTGGCGTCACATTTTGATATATTAGTTGCCATATGAACAAGAGTGATTCATGTGTAGTCAATTTTTCACATCGATTCGATATTTCTTTTTTTAAATAATCTTTTTCTCATATCTTTTATATTATTCATAAAATATCACAAGTAAAATTTACTCAAGGACTAGATGTTAGATGGGAAATTGGGAAACATATTTGAGTGTCCAATGATCCTATATATATATATATATATATATATATATATATATATATATATATTCAGGGATAGAGTTAGGGTTTTGAGTATATATATATATATATGAAGGGTTCCATAGCTGAAAACATTTGGACTCTTGACAATGAATGGACATAATATTTATTTATTTACAAAATTTATACCCCGCCCTTCTCACCTGAGGGGACTCAAAGCGGCTTACAAAAATTAGCAAAATGTAATGCCCAAAATGCAATCATAAAAACAAAACAATATAAACAAATCCATTAATAACATTGTTAAAACACATTATAAAAACCTTAAAAACATATATATAATTAATTCAATTCATCCGAGATCCTCATGCTTCATCCTTAAATCAGGCCATGTCAACTTTGTCATTTATTCATCAAAAGCTTGGGCACAATAAATCTGCTTGGCGTGCCTGTGTTCCAAGTAGGAATGGGAAGAATATTTGAAATTATTTATAAATGCTCTTTAAAAATTCCCTTATTTTATTTTTTTATTTTCAAGCAATAAATCCAAAAAAAAATGAGAATAACAAATAACATTACCAACACTAAAATACAAAACAATACAAAAATATCACATACAAAAACGATCCCATATTTTTCCCATCCTATGACTTTCCCCATCCCTACCAACTGAAACTAACAAATAAACTCTACCTCTCTCTTTAAAATAAATAAATAAAAGTTAGTAAATTACAACCTTCAAAACCAAACTGACTTCTCCCCTCCTCAAGCCAAGGCAGCTAACAAACTATCATAAAATAGTGCTGTTCCACTTAGTTATATCAACTTCTGAACACAGAGACAAAAATATTTAAAATTAATGCATAACATGAGTAGTATTAATATAAACATTTTGACCCAAATAAACATATAACAATAACAGGAGCAGTGCATCAGCAATGAGATAAGGCGGGGTAGAACTGGCAACATTTTGGAAGTTAACCCATGCAAAAATGTATTTATTTGTTTGTTTATTTATTTATTTACATCACTTTTACCCCGCCTTTCTCTCCGAGGAGACTCAAAGCGGCTTACAGTAAATAGGCAAAAATTCAATGCCTAAAAACAATGTAAAAACAACAATTCATATAAAACAATTCATATAAAACAATCTACAAAACAACAGTTCATATAAAACAGATACCATTATAAAATAAAATCACATTATATACAATTTTAAGAATGTCCAAGATTAAAATCCATTCATCCAGAATCCTCAAGTCTTCGTACAGGTCATGTAAAGTCCATGTTCTCATTCATTAAAAGCTTGTGTGCACAACCATGTCTTTAAGGCTTTCCTGAAACCTAAGAGAGTTGGTATCTGCACATGGTGTTTTGTGCAGAAAACACAGATTTTACAGAGAATGAGTTTTGGACTAAAAATAATGTTCAAAAACTGTACCGATTCAAAAACCTTTTTTGTAACAGGGAAAAATAGCACAAAAAAAAAAACCCATCGGGCAACATTTAAAGGAGTGGTTCCCAACCTTTGTTCCTCCAGGTGTTTTGGACTTCAGCTCCCACAGTTCCTAACAGCTGGTAAGATGGCTGGGATTTCTGGGAGTTGAAGTCCAAAACACCTGGAGGTCCAAAGATTGGGAACCACTGATTTAAATAAATTGTTTTTGTACATCCTTGTGGCCCATCCTTTCCCGTCCCCATAAGGTTCTGCTCTGAGAACATTATCACACGCCTCTTAAAACGGATTCTCCCTGGGTTAAAACCATCTTTGTTGAGTCAGGAATATGCCTGCTTAGCCCTGCTTATTATTGCACAAACCTTTTAGAAAGCACTTGTACTATGTTACAAAAATAGTCTAGATGAGATATGGGTTCAGGGAGATTAACGGAGATGTGTCATCCCTTGAAAGACAGTACTGGAATGCAAAGTTCATTTGGATTTCAATGGGATTTACTTCAAAATCTAGTGGTGTATCTACGTAGTCAAATGAATGAATGAATGAATGCAGTTTGACACCACTTGAACCACCATGGTTCAATGCTATGAAATCCTGGGAGTTGTAGTTTCCCAAGATCATTAGTGTCCTCTGCCTTAGGGGCTGGTGACTAGCATTGAGCCATGACAATTAGTGGGGTGTCAAACTGAATTAATTCTACAGTATAGGAGAAAGGTCCCAGGTTCAAATCCCAGGAGCGGAATGAGCGCCTGCTGTTAGCCCCAGCTCCTGCCAACCTAGCAGTTTGAAAACATGCAAATGTGAGTAGATCAATAGGTACTGCTCCGGTGGGAAGGTAACGGTGCTCCATGCAGTCATGCTGGTCACATGACCTTGGAGGTGTCTATGGACAACGCCGGCTCTTCGGCTTAGAAATGGAGATGAGCACCAACCCCCAGAGTCAGACATGACTGGACTTAACTCAAAGGGGAAACCTTTACCTTTACTATAGGAGAAAGTTCCCATTTGGTCTTTTAACAGATGATTAATGTGTTGTTCTGTGGCTGGCCAGGATGGAAGGAGAGCTCACAATGAACATCACATCTTCCTCATCTCCCCCGAGTATCAGCAGCATCTCTGTCTCAACACACATTATGAAATCTGGTTGGATGTGGATTCAGGAGCCAGGAGACGAATCCCAAACGTTTTATAAAAAAGTATTCCCCACCCTTGGTTTGCCAACAAATTTAATTTTGCTTTCACTCCTGGTTGAGGAAGCTGTACCTTGTAATAATCTCCTGAGTGTGTCTTCCCTGCTCTCTAGAGGGGACTCTTGCTCTGTTGTGATGCTTTGTGAGTGCAAATGCCTGCTTCTTGAGCAGTCCCGCTGTGTCTTCCAGACTGCTTTGGGGTTTGCAATGCTCAGCAATCTGTGTTGGTAACAGCTGAGATTTCTTCCTTGAGCCTACATCGCACTTTCCCTCCCTCCAAGGATGAGCTTGGTATCGAGGCAGCAGTTTTAAGTCTGCCTCCTGGCGCCGCTGAAATCTGTTCTGCACTGATTAACAGGAGACTATTTTCCCCCAAAAACTCTGCTCCATCTTTCTCTCATCCCAGCCTGCTATCATTTTAAGCACCTACTGATTTAGAATTGGCAGCCACAGGATCAGGGAGGTTGGGGTGGAAATTGCAGGCGGCAGACGAGCAAGCGAATGGGTGATGCTCCTTGAGGTTGCCTGCTGTGGGTTTCCATTAGCAAAACAGCATCAGTGGGACATAAGAGTTAGACGCAGTAGGACACAGCTGGTGCTGGCATCCACTCTCGATCCTCTTCCAGGTTACTCACACTAGGGATGGAAAGGATATTTCTCATTATTCTTCTACAGTTGGAAAATTGGCTTCTTGTGCATTATTCTCCCAGAATTTGATGATCCCGAAATATCACAAATAATTATTCAGAGCAAAGGGAAAATGCATTTCTGGAAACAAAATGTTTTCTGAGTAAAAATCCCTCTGATCCCAAGCATTTTCAGACACAACTGGTATGACTTGCTCTGCGGCCAACACAACTAACCTTGAATATACCATAATATCTTTCGGATTGGAAGATACCAAAGTCAGCTGCATCCATGGATCTGGCTGTGCAGGCATCTAATATAGCATTCTTTTTATAATATGGAAAGTTATAGTCTGGTGAGGCAATGTTATCTCCTATCAGTCCTGTGTTTGTAGTGTTTTAAATTACTCATTTTTGCAAGAGATAATGATTTGTCAAAAGGCTGCTGATGGCTCCCATGTCCATGAGGCAGTGAGTCTGCTCCAGGGTTTACCTGAGGCTCTAAAAGAACTGTCCAAGTGCTGAATAAAATCCTCCATAGATTTAACATCTTGCATGCCTCTTTTAAAACTAGGAGAAGACTCACTCCTTCACAGACATGGAATCTACTGGTTTTGTGTGCAAATATGGGTTCAAAATATAGTACATTCAAAACAGGACTAGGAATCATGCCATTTTTGAAGTATTGGGGAGGGTAGAGTGGTGTAATATGGTATACTAGAATATAAAGGTTTTTAAGAAAACATCTAAGTATTTGACTTCACACTAATAATCATCATCATCATCATCATCTTTATTCTTATACCCGCCTCCATCTCCCTGAAGGGACTCGAGGCGGCTTACATGGCGCGACAGCCCAGGCAAATACAATAAGAAACATAAAACAACAAAAACCACATGTGAATGAGAATAAACATTAACATAAAGATAGCAAAAACATTAGTAAAAAGCACATTAAAATACAACAGTAGAATCATAAAAACAAACTGGGCAAAAGTGCACTAAGCGAGTTTTGTAAACATGAGGTAGTTGGTAAAGTGCTACAAAATCATGGAAGATTGGAGTGGGGTAAACCCTGTGGTTATAACAAAAAATTAACAAAACAAGGTGCAACCAATTAGAAAATGTGTCTTATATGTATTTAGGGTTCTCGTAATGCAAAATGAAAAAATAAAAAAATGAGTATCCTATTTATAAAGTGTCTGGACAGGGTACTCACACTTATACAGACATCAATTATAACAAATACAAACTAATATAAGTCACACAAAGGAACAAAAACAACTATTTCATTAATAATAGATGATTTCAAATCTGTGTGCATTTACTACAATGTTAGCGGTGGTATACACCACTCTACCCTCCATAGATTCATAGATATATCTTGTTTTTGAAGCGCAGCCATTCGGGTACCAGCAGCCTTAGTGTATGCATAGTCAATGATAGGTAATGCTGGGATTTGCACTCCAATATCTTCAGGGCTGCTTGATTTGCACCTCTGTTTCAAACCAAGAACATCTTAGGGCTTTACTTAAATTTTCTGAGTTTTTTAAGTTGTATATTTTTTAAGATGATGAGACACTTCAAGTCTCTGTCCTTAGAAAAAAGTGGGGTAATGATGTAAACAACAAAAACAACAGCCAACACACATTTTGGTGCCTCAAATGTTAGACTTCTTTCTAGGTATATCTGGCCTGCTGATTCCAAAAATGGCACCAGTTTCCCACTATAAACTAGTTTTTGAGATATAGAACTATTCCAATATTCCAGTCTTCATGTGCTCATCCATAGAAAACCATGGTAACCCTATCTAAGAAACTAGAACTGATGAAGTTTATCCAATGGCAATTTTTGAATTAGCACCCCAAATTATCCCAGGAACAGGACTAAAAAACAAGACATAAAGAAAAAAAATGGTTCAGCTGTGTAATAATCATAGTTTTATAATTCACCTTTAGTTTCTGTTGATTTTTCTTTCTGCCTAGGAACACCACAGTGCTTAATTCTAGAGTCCTCTCCGTGACGGTGAAACCAGCTCCCCGATCCCTGCTCACGCCAATGGAAATTGAATTCTCCCACCTGTACAATGTAAGTGCCAACTGCCCCACTGCTGAGTTTTTCTCAAGATGAAAATTAAAATTCCAGTTTGTATCTGCCTTCTTACTGGGCAGAATGGACACAGGTAAGAGTTGGAGCTGCCTCCACGCACTGAACAAGATCCTGAGTCTGAATGAGGTATTTTCAATTTTAAAAAAGGAAGGCAGAAGATAATGCTCAGAAGGATTGAATATCCAAATCGCAGTTCTGTTGAGACAGTGGTCAAGAGACCCTACATACGAAGTTATGCATTATTTCAGATTTCACCACTGAAGGAATCATGCATGCGTATCTTATGTGCAATGCACATCTATGTACGCAAAGTGTACATGCCCCATTCATTTTCACAACCTAAAACTAAATCCAAGTTTGCCACATCAAACAAAAATGTCCAACCATCTCTACATGTGTAAAAAGACATAAGCTGTCTTTCAGGATTCCAGTTTGGTGGAAAATCATTATGAACAAAATTATGTTTTGTCTCTACTTGCGTTTTGTCTCTACTCCATGTGTGGAAAACAGTGGCCCATCATTTAATGTTTACTACCATATTAAGTCTAATGCTTCGTTGAATCTAATGAGCACCTCAATTTTCAAAACCCTAAAACACACACAAAAAATATTTACCATATTCCATGAATCTAATGTGCATTTTGGGAAAGTAATTTAGACAAAAAGCTGAGCATTAGAATTGAGTAAATACAGTATTTGAAATTACTCAGTATTTGAACTAAGACTTGACTGAAAGTCATGTTATTGAGCATCAGTTGTCTTATTTTGTCCTCTTTTTTCATTCTGGCAGGGAACGACCAACCAGACGTGTATCCTCTGGGATGAAGCTGATGTGTAAGTCCAGTGCGGTTGTTGTTTTTAGCTTTCTCTTAAATGAATCATGTTTGCTCTTAGAGGTTTATTTAACTGATGCTGAGAAGATAATGTGGGGTAACATGGAGCAAATGAAGATGTAGCAAACATACTGGTTTTTTTGTTTTCTGTAGTTGTATTACCTCCCTCCTTCCCTCTTTCTCGCCATCTCCTCTCCTATACATAATCTATACAATATTCTACAGCTGGCATTCTGAATTGTAGTTATGGATTTGTACTTTAGATTTATGGATCCATAACTGCTGTATAATCAAGCTAAACTATGTAGTCACAAACACATTACATTCCACTGCCGAACATCTCTTACTACCAGGTAGTTCTTCCTAATGTTTAGGTGGAATCTCTTTTCCTGCAATTTGAACCCATTGTTCCAAGTCCTAGTCTCCAGGGCATCTGAAAACAAGCCTGCTCCATCTTCCTATGACATTCTGTCAGATATTTAGACATGACTGTCATGCCCCTCTCAACCTTCTTTTCTCCAAGCTGAACATCTCCGTCTTCCTAAGCCACTACTAAAAGGAATTCATGGTTTCTGGACCTTTGACAATTCTGATGGCCCTTTTTTGGACATCTTCCAGCTTGTCCATCTTCTCTTGAATTGCTTTTCCCAGAGCTAGGCACAGGATTATTCCAGGTGATGTCTGACCAAAGCAAAAGAGAGTGGATCTATGACTCCCCTCAGTCTAGAGCAGTGGTTCCCAACCTTTGGGTCTCCAGGTGTTTTAGACTTCAGTTCCCATAGTTCCTAACAGCTGGTAAGCTGGCTGGGATTCCTGGGAGTTGACGTCCAAAACAACTGGAGGCCCAAAGGTTGGGAATCACTAGTCTAGACATTATAATCCAATTGACGTAGCCTTGACTCACATTGGCTTTTTTAGCTGCAGCATCACACTGTTGACTCATGTTTAGATCATTGTTTACTAACACTCTTAGATCTCTTTCACACGGATGTCTCTTTTGGGTCTGTTTTCAAGTTAGGTGTCACCCATCTCATACCTTTGCATTTCACCTTTATTGCCAATGTATGGTACATACATGTCTCCCTGTTGAAATTCATTTTCTTATTTTTGGCCAGCTCTCGAATCTTTTAAGGTGATTTTGGATCCTGATCCTGTCCTCTTGAGTAGAAGTTATCTGTCCCAATTTGGTCTCATCTGCAAATTTGATAAGTGTCCTTCTATTCCATTGTCCAATCATTGACAAAGATGTTGAATAGCCCAGAACAGAAGCCCTTTAGGACACACTAGCTGTGCCCGGCCACGCGTTGCTGTGGCAAAGTGGTGGTGGTATTGGTTAAAAATTGTTGTGTAATTTTTATTTGACGTTATTTGCAATTTTTTTAATTAATTTTATTGTAAGTTATATTTTTATTTATTATATTTTATTATTTTCTTGTATTATTTTTAGGTATTTTCTGTTATTATAGTATTTTATTGTATTAATTTTTAGTGTTTTTTATTATTTTTTATTGGGTTGCTAGGAGATCAAGTTGGAGGAGCTTAGCCTTCTAACTGACAGCAATTGGATAAAAGCAATTATTCCTCTCTCTCTAATTAGGACTTTATTTTTCTTTTCTTTTTGTTGTATCAACCTAGAGGCGTGGATGATGGGTTGTGTTGTCAAATTTCAAGGTTGGGGGGCCTGTAGTTTTCTTGTTTTGTGGGTCGCCGTGATGCCATCACTCTTTTATATATATAGATTATTGGTCACTTCTCTCCAGGGCGAGGAGGAGCCATTGGTAAACATCCTTTGGGATCAACCGGTTAACCAATGTCCTATGTATTTTTAACTAAGTAGCCAGTGTAGGATTTCAGTGGTCACTAATAGCCAGGCCGGCTGGGGAATTCTTAGAGCAGTTTTTCCAAGCTGTGGTAGCAAGGACTCAAGAACAGCAAATGCTGAGGCAGAAGTTCATATCTGAACATTTGGCTAGTATTAGAAAATATGTGGGTGGCTAAACATACAGATGTCTTTTTTGGCTCTAGGCATATGCTGTGTGTATCCTCTCCTTGATCCAGCATGATAATCCCTTTTAAGATTTTTTAAAAAAATTATGAACTAATAAAATAATAATTTCTGTCAACATCTGGGCCGGCATCCTATCGATATTTTATGCATGCACAGACGCCAGAAGCAGTTGGAAGTTTTTACCCAATTTGAGATGTCAAGATTGCATTAAACATGTGGTACCATTTTTCATGGAATTCCCTTGCACATGTATGTATGTTGCTGATGAATGTACATGTGTATTAAACATGGCTATACTTTGTACACGGGTTCATATTGCACATTAGGCAGGGGATGGTAGTGATGGACCAAGCATGTTTAGTGACTTAAAATATATAGGTTGAACAGCCTATGCTTCGGATCATAAGTGGGTTTGGGATTTTTTATTTATTCTGGAATACATGAATATTTTTATATTCATATTTCAGTGATTTTGCTCTATTTTCATTGTATTTCATCATGGTTGCTTTTAGCGCCTTTGAATCTCTATATTGGAAGAATGGCAGGATAAACATAGTGTGTGTGTATGTGTGTGAGTGTTTGTATATATATGTATGCATAATGCATATCTTGAAACTAGGACCCAATTCTAAACATGAAATTCTCTGATTTTCTGTAATACACACACACACACACACACACACACACACACACCCGAAGGTATGTTTATACAATATCTTAAGCATGAAACCAAGTCTGTGTCATTAAATGATCAGAAAGCAATCTCAGCCATTCATGCAGACATTCTGGGATCTTGGAGTTTTTCAGATAAGGAATGCTCAACCTATATAGATAAAGAAAGGCTTATGAATAAAAAAACTATCATTTAAATTACCTCTTGACTACCATTCTGACGGTGTGTTATGGGCAGACATTATCCCGTGAAAGTGATTGCACATTTTTATCCAAGTGCAGCAGATTGTACATTTATTTCCATTGTGCATGGATACACATTGCATGTTCATATGAATATCTAATGATATGCCTGAACATTACATTATGCAGGAATAAGGTAAAGGTAAAAGTTTTTCCCTGACATTAAGTCTAGTCATGTTCGACTCTGGGGGTTGGTGCTTATTTCCATTTCTAAGCTGAAAAGCCGGTGTTGTCCGTAGATGCCTCTAAGGTGGCCAGCACGACTGCATGGAGTGCTGTTACCTTCCCACCAGAGCAGTACCTATTGATCTACTCACATTTGCATGTTTTCAAACTGCTAGGCTGGCAGAACCTCCTTCTTTGGAGGCTTTTAAACAGAGGCTGGATGGCCATCTGTTGGGGGTGCTTTGTATGCGATTTCCTGCTTCTTGGCAGGGGGTTGGGCTGGATGGCCCATGAGGTCTCTTCCAACTCTACTATTCTATGATTCTATGAGAAGCTGGGGCTAACAATGGGAGCTCACCCCACTCACCACAGAATCGAACCGTCAACCTTCCAGTCAGCAAGTTCAGCAGCTCAACGGTTTAACCCACTACACCACCAAGGGCTCCTCTATTCAGGAATAGTGTGCACAAAACTTGGTGCTATGATTTCCAAACAATAGTCCATCCCAACCCTGAGCATAAAATTGCATGCTGTGCCTTTGAAAGAGGATCTCAGTGCTTGTCTTAACAGTGTGTTTTTGTCAGCCCTGCAGAGGAAAATGTCTCCACACTATGAGATTGTCACAAGAACTGTCTGATTTTTTTTTCCAAAAAAAGGGGGAATAAAAAACCCCACTCTCTATCTTGTACTAATTTGCATTTAGATAGATATTTAAGCTGCGTTGTTAATAATGGCTCTTTGATTTAATAAATCCACTCTTCCCCTGGCGATTGCACATTGGGGGGGTGGGCCAGGCCTCCCCTCCTCCCCCCTCCTCCTGCCCCACCTTTTTCACCCCAGTTGGACAACCTGCGGAGGATTTCCTGTTTACGTTTGAAGGGAGCACGGATGATGAATGAGCTTTGCTGGAGCAGGCAAAATTGAAAGCTGCAAGCAAAGTGATTTGGGTTACTCTGGTGAATTTCCCGGGTTGTTCACAGGAGGCAATTATTAACCACTTATCGGCACAGTTTGAGGTGATCTCTCAGCCGGGTCCTTCCCCCGAGCAGCTCATAAGGCTGGGCATCTTTGCGTCAAAGTTGGGATTAGGTTTTTCTTAGAATCATAGAGTTGGAGGAGACCTCATGGATCATCCAGTCCAACCCCCTGCTAAGAAGCAGGAAAATCACATTCAAAGCACCCCCGACAGATGGCCATCCAGCCTCTGCTTGAAAGCCTCCAAAGAAGGAGCCTTCACCACACTCTGCGGCAGAGAGTTCCACTGCTGAATAGCTCTCACAGTGAGGAAATTCTTCCTAATGTTCAGGTGGAATCTCCTTTCCTGAAGTTTGCAGCCATTGCTCTGCGTCATAGTCTCCAGGGCAGCAAACAACAAGCTCCCTCCCTCCTCCCTATGACTTCTCCTCACATATTTGTACATGGCTCTCATGTCTCCTCTCAGCCTTCTCTTCTGCAGGCTAAACATGCCCAGCTCTTTAGGCCGCTCCCCATAGGGCTTGTTCTCCAGACCCTTGATCATTTTAGTTGCCCTCCTTTGGGCGCTTTCCAGCTTGTCAACGTCTCCCTTCAATTGTGGTGCCCAGAATTGGACACAGTATTCCAGGTGTGATCTGACCAAGACAGAATAGAGGAGAGCATGAGTTCTCTGGATCTAGGCACTAGACTCCTATTGATGTAAGCCAAAATCCTATTGGCTTTTTAAGCTGCCGCATCACATTGTTGGCTCATGTTTTACTTGTTGTCCACGAGGACTCCAAGGTCTTTTTCACACGTACTGCTGTAGAGTCAGGCGTCCCCATTCTGTATCTTTGCATTCCATTTTTCCTTTGGAGAACTGTGAAGATGGCTCTGTGTAGGGCAGTCGTACATAGTCATCATTTGGCAAAAAACAGGCCAACAGATTGATCATGCTTCACACTTCTTTGATCCACCTGGAACACTGTGGGAACTATATGAGGATGCTTTTTGCAGACTTTAGTTCCACATTCAACACAATCCTTCCACATAGACTGGTCTCTAAACTCATGGATCTTGGATTGTCATATTCAATCTGTTCCTGGATTATGGACTTCTGGACATTCCCGGAAGGTTAGAATAGGACACCATACCTCATCAGCTCTCACTAGGATGCCACAGGGCTGTGTGCTAAGTCCTCTGCTTTTCACTTTGTACACATATGATTGTACCACCATCCATCATAGCAATGACATTACCAAATTTGCAGATGATACAACTGTGGTGGGCTTATCTCTGAAGGGGATGAGTCTGCCTATTGAGATGGGACAGATCCTGTGGTGCAGGGACAATAATCTGGTTCTTAACATCAACAAGATGAAAGAGTTCATAGTGAACTATAGGAAGAACAGACTAGAAATCCAGCTTTTGGTCATAAATGGAGGCCAAGTGGAATGGGTGGCCAGTTTTAAGTTCCTGGGTGTCACTGTGAAGCAGGATCTGACCTGGGACAGCCTTCATATGGCATCATTGGGAAGAGGGCCCAAAAAGACTGCACTACCTGAGATTCTTAAGGAACCACTAACTGAATGAAAAACTGTGGCTTTCTACCACTTTGTTATAGAGAGTGTCCCAACCTACTGCATCTGCACATGGTTTGGTAGCGGCACAGTGGCAGATAGAAAGGCACTCCAAAGTGTCACCACTTCTGCACAGACAATCATTGGTTTCTCTCTCCCTCGTTGGAAGAACTTTATAATTCCCATTGTCTTAAGAAAGCTCAGAGCATTCTTAGGGGTCCATCTCACCTGGTATATTCTTCTTTGAATTGTTGCCATTGACAAAGACAAGGACAGAAAGATTAAAGGACAGCTTTTATCCTACAACTGTGACTGTGTTGAACTCCATGGTTTTGCACTGATGTGGCATAGGGGACTGTGTGGTTGTGGTGGGGGTGTGAAGGGATGGGTGTGTTGTTTTGTGGTGTGTGTGTGGGAAGGCATATAATTTCGTTGTGCAATAGCACAATGACAAAGCTATTCTATTCTATACTAGCTGTGCCCGGCCACGCTTTGCTGTGGCAAAGTGGTGGTAGTATTGGTTAAAAATTGTTGTGTAATTTTTATTTGAAGTTATTTGTATTTTTAAATTATTTTTATTGTAAGTTATCTTTTTATTTATTATATTTTATTATTTTCTTGTATTATTTTTAGTTATTTTCTGTTATTATAGTATTTCATTGTATTAATTTTTTAGTGTTTTTAATTATTTTTAGTGTTTTTTATTATTTTTGATTGGGTTGCTAGGAGACCAAGTTGGAGGAGCTTAGCCTTCTAACTGGCAGCAATTGGATAAAAGCAATTATTCCTCTCCCTCTAATTAGGACTTTATTTTTCTTTTCTTTTTGTTGTATCAATCTAGAGGCATGGATGAGGGGTTGTGTTGTCAAATTTCAAGGTTGGGGGGCCTGTAGTTTTGTTGTTTTGTGGGTCGCCGTGATGCCATCACTCTTTTATATATATAGATTGGAAAAGTCAGTTTAGATGGGTCAGGAGCTTGCATGCATCCCAAATGCCAACCAATCAAGACCTAAAATCAAACCAGAAATGTTTTTTTAATAGATAATTATGTGATATAACAAGGAAGTGGAAAAGTAGTGAAAGCAGTTCTATAGTCATAGAGTTATAGAGTTAGAAGTGACTCCAAAAGCTATCCAGGCTGATCCCCTTTGATCATTCAAGATCACACCATCAAAGCACTTCCAATGGATGGCCATCCCGTCTTTGGTGCAAAACCTCCAGAGAAGGAGACTCCATCCAACGCCCAGCAGCACAGTCCACTGTTGAACAGCTCTAACCATCAGGAACTCCATCCTAATGTTAAGGTAGAACTTTAACATAGGAAATCAATGCATATCATAAGCTGGAAAGGAGCATTATTTCAGCATTTAAAATGTCCCACATGGAACTGCAACTGCAGAGGAACAACATCATGTCCCTACCGACTGCCGCTGCAGTTCTGCTTTCCCTTCCTCATGTGAGAAGACCCTGAGTCTCAAAAAACAAATATCAATTCCAAAGATATCAATCCTTGTAATATCCAGTTTCGATGCTGTTCATGCAGTTGCTCCCCTGGGAAATTCTCCTGTTTCAAAAGCTACTAAAATCAATAACAGAAGAGAATAGTCTGCTTCCTCTGCCTGTTGTCAATATATTGGGTCTTTATGAGGTGTTCCACTCCCCCTCTGTCTTTTCTGTGTGCCTGGGTATAAACAGTCCTGCTATGGCACTTTGCGAGTTTCTTATTTTCTGAATGTTAATCTTTCAGGGGAAAGAGAACAATAGTAGTTGTGCCTGTGTAAGAGAAAGAGAGAAGGAGCGAGAATGAAAATGAGAGAGAGAGACAGCTCTACCTTCCAAGCAGATCAGTGTGTTCCCCTTTGCCTCCTTTTCAAACCCAGGAGAAAATGAAAACATCCCCTCCCTTCTCTGAATGCCCAACAATGCCAAGGGTGAGCTGGCTGACCCATGGCGTTCAAGATGCCAACATGGCCTACATCTTGACCTTGTCTTCAGAGGTGGAGAGACTTGAGAGAGGAACACTCTTTCTCTCCTCCTTCTTTACATCAGGTCCTAGGTTTAAGGACTTGTTGGGCATTTCCAACGCACCCCTTTTCCCCTTCTATGCTTTTGAGCAAGTGAAGGAAACCCCTTTTTGTCATCTCCCCCTCTTCCCAAGCTTTTTGGGAGATGTCCAGCTTTCAAGCTCCTGTTGTGTACCGGCCGAGTGAGCCTTCTCACGGGTTTCCATGCTTACGCGTCACATGGTTTGGTTAAGTACCCGGACCTAAAAGTTACTCCGTTCTACTGTGAGGAGGGAGGAATTGTTTGGAGAGAAAGGAGTGCCACAACCATCCGTGGGAGGGAATAAATTAGCTCCAGTAATTAAATCGGAGGAGGCCAAGGACTCCAGAAACCAGATGAGACGAGCAAAGGCTTTTGGAGACTCACGTCTACTCTGGACAGGCCTCAAGTGAGACAGCTGGTATGGTATCACTGAAATGTCCCTTGCTGAATGGATATGTGGAATTTAGGGACCAATGATGTTGGCATAACTAGCAAAGTTTTTCTGGGTGTTAGTTTCCTTTGGAGGATGTATGGAGGGTGAAAAGATGGGTTTAAACAGAGCATTTGAAATCTATATACATTTTTGGGACAAGGGGAGGTAGGCGGGCAAACTATTGTTCAAGATTTTAAATTCAAGAATGATTATTCTGTGCCGTCATTTATGATGGCTGCTTTTTTCTTATACAAACACACACACACACACACACCATGTAAGGCATTTGCAATGTCCCTGCATGCAGGTTAAATCCTTTAACTGTCTATATCTATATATGTGAGCAAGCGTTTAAAGAATAAGTTTCGCTGGCTTCGACGTGGTCTGGATTAAGGTATTTGTACAAGGTCTGGTGGATGAATAGCAGAAGCAATTTGCATTGTTTTAATTTTGTTTATTGTGTATTGTGATACTATTTAAATGTTTTAACTGTTTTAATGTTATTTTATTGTATATTGGCGTATTGGCATTAATTGCCATTTTTGTAAGCCGCCCTGAGTCCCCTCGGGTGAGAAGGGCGCAGTAGAAATGATGGAAATAAATAAATAAATAAATAAATATGTATATATATATACACACACACACACACACACACACACACACACACACACACACACACACAGTAGAGTCTCACTTATCCAACATTCGCTTATCCAATGTTCTGGATTATCCAACGCATTTTTGTAGTCAGTGTTTTCAATATATCATGATATTTTGGTGCTAAATTCGTAAATACTGTAATTACTATGTAGCATTACTGCATATTGAACTACTTTTTCTGTCAAATTTGTTGTATAACATGATGTTTTGGTGCTTAATTTGTAAAATCATAACCTAATTTGATGTTTAATAGACTTCTCCTTAATCTCTCCTTATTCTCCTTATTATCCAACGTTCTACCTGCCCGTTTATGTTGGATAAGTGAGACTCTATTGTGTGTGTGTGTGTGTGTGTGTGTGTGTGTGTGTGTATACACACACACACACACACATATATATATACACATATACATATATATATATATACACACACACACACACACATTGATTGTGTGTTTCTGAATAGCAGTGGGTTGGACTGGATGGCCTTTGTGGACTTTTACACCTCTACAATTCTATGATTCTAATCTCTGATCCTATGATTCTACGTATCTCTTCCACAAAACTGCTTTCTGTCTATGGCACCCCTTTCGTTCTTTCTGTCTCTGTATATTTGTAACCTTTGCACCTGCACCTACTTACCTCCCATGGCTTGTGCATCACTAGGAATTCATTTCGTCCTCCTTCCCTTCACAGCCATTGTGTACACACACCAATCCCACCGTGATTTGTTTGCTCTAGCCTTCCCGGGCACTCCTGTTTCATCAGGAGGTGGTTGATTTGTTTCCATGCCAGTGACACACATTCACATACACACACATATATACACCTGTGCATTCACGAAACATCATAATTGAAACTGAAGCAATGGATAAATCTGCTATCCTCTTTGCCTCCCTGCCATTTTTCGGTGCTGGAAGCCAAGCCCCCCTGCAGAAGTTTGGATTCCATTGTTGCCCTTGTAGCTTGCTTTGAATGTGCTCAGCATTGCTAATGCGTCAGGAAATTCCTCCCAAGGATTCCAGCTCAGCCCAAAGAATCAATCTGTGAAGGTGGAGACAGCAAACGTCCTCCCTCTGAGCAACACTGGGGTGCAGAACTTGGCTTAGAGATGGGTAAAATATCTTGCTAAGGACTCCATATGATTTCCTGAGGCTGTTTTTGTTACCCTCAGCACCTCCAGACCAGTGTTTGCCCTGTAGCCCTGAAAATTCCCCTCCTTTTCAGGATGTAGAAGAAACAATGAACTGGAGATGTGGAGAGATCGAGGGTCACAAAAACAGTTTTTAGATGCTATCGGGGTCCCTGTGATGACATTTTACTTCTGGTTTCTTCCAGGGTATTTAGGAGAGGATTGATTTCTGGAAGTCCTTATGGTCCCCCAAATGGGGCAGAAAATATCCCCAAGATCTAATGCAGTTGTTCATGGATGGTCTATGAGTGGGTAAATGTATGTAAATATGGAGAAAATCAAGCATTGTTTTCCCACAAGGTAATACAGTAGAGTCTCACTTATCCAAGCCTCGCTTATCCAAGCTTCTGGATTATCCAAGCCATTTTTGTAGTCAATGTTTTCAATATATCATGATATTTTGGTGCTAAATTCGTAAATACAGTAATTACTACATAGCATTACTGCGTATGGAACTACTTTTTCTGTCAAATTTGTTGTATAACATGATGTTTTGGTGCTTAATTTGTAAAATCATAACCTAATTTGATGTTTAATAAGCTTTTCCTTAATCCCTCCTTATTATCCAAGGATGGAAGTTAAGCTAATAGTCATTTCAGAATTGTAGTCTGCTGGCCCGTTTAGCTTGGATAAGTGAGACTCTACTGTATTATGAAAGATTCTGGGGATTTTTTCTAAGCTGAAATATAATAGTCAAAACATCATGATGATGATGATGATGATGATGATGATGATGCTGTTTTCTTTTCCACTGATGGAAAATATGCACCGCTCTTTTGATTTCATGCCACAGAAACTTGCATCTCTTGATAGTATTTTTTATCCTTTCTCATTGGGGATGAGAAAATTTGCAAGTAGCCTTTTAGTCCCTAGACCTCTTTGTGAGGTTTCTCTCTTAAGCAGTCCTGCGGTTGCCTCTAAATGTGTCGTTGTCCAACCCCAGTGAAGGTGGAGCTTCAGTACAATTTTCGGCAAAGCACTGTAGTATTTTTACGTTCCTTTCCTTGCTATATATTGGCAAAACACATAAGACGTGAGCGGAAGATATGGAGCTGCAGTCTCCCTATAGACCTGCCGCTAGAGGGGAGTGTGCATCACTCATGCACTCTGAAATAGCTACATTAAAGCAACCTGGTTGAGCTCATCCAAGGCTTTTAACGTGGAGGAAAAAAATACATGCACAGAGCACTGGTTTTGATTCGCTTGTACGCACTAGAATGTGCTGTATTGTCAAAGATGGTGTCAAATAGGGACAAACTGAAGTAATTGTTGTGTGCCCTAAATGAAGCATTTGTGCATCTGTTGATGGATATCATATATTACCCATGGCAATCAGATGGATAAATGTCATTTATGAGACGGATACATAAACAATGGCAATATCAGCTCCTTGTGGGTCTTGTCGTGCCCTTTGACTATGAAGTGGATAAGGAGTGACACATGGACACACGTACCAGCAAAGTACCAGCTTGTTATATATTTTATATTGATTGTGCATATATATGTATTTATGTAATTAGTGATTTTATTGTCTACCCAAGGTAGACTAGGTCCCTCTTATCTGGGTATTTTAATCTAATGATTCTATCTTTATACTAGCTGTGCCCGGCCACGCATTGCTGTGGCAAAGTATGGTGGTATGGGAAATAAAGTATTGAGGAATAGGTGGTAGTTAAGGTAAAGGGTAAAGGTTTTCCCTGACATTAAGGGCAGTCATGTCTGAGTCTGGGGGTTGGTGCTCATCTCCATTTCTAAGCCAAAGAGCCAGCATTGTCCATAGACTCCTCCAAGGTCATGTGGGATGACTGCATGGAGCGGCAGCAATTGGATAAGAACAAATTAGATAATCTGTGGAAGAGGCCTAAAAGAGGCCTAAGTCTGCCTGTCCCCTTGGCTGAGTTGGTTGCTAGGAGACCAAGTGGGCAGAGATTAGCCCTGTAACTGGCAGCAATTGGATAAAAACAATTATTCCTTTCCCTCTAATTAGGACTTTATTTTTCTTTTCTTTTTGTTGTATCAACCTAGAGGTGTGGATGATGGGTTGTGTTTTCAAATTTCGAGGTTGGGGGGCCTGTAGTTTTGTTGTTTTGTTGGTCGCCGCGATTCCATCACTCATTTATATATATAGATTGCTGCTGCAGTCCCCCCACCTATGAAGTTTGACTGAATTGTATTGGTGGTTGTTTGATATTATTACTGTTGTATTAACTTTTGTTTTTAACTTTTGTTTTATTACCTTATTGTGTTTTAACCTTTGTATATTGTGCTAATGTATTTGAGTTGTTACTTTTGTAACAATGTGAGCCGTCCCTAATCCCCGCGGGGAGATGGTGGTGGGGTATAAATAAAAAGGTATTATTATTATTATTATTATTATTATTATTATTATTATTATTATTATTATTATTATGCAGTCTAAATCATCACCATTATCATCATCATCATCATGCAGGCTGACTTGACCCGCTACCTTTGTGGATTTAAGTTCTGCAGATATGATTATTCATGAATTGGATTGATGCTTTCTCCAGCACCACTGTGGTCAACATCTGATGGACATTGGCTATAGAATCATGCTGGAGGACCTAGAGATTCATAGAGAGTATAGGATGCCAGTTTCAAAATCCTCCAGTACAATTCTGTGGTCAATGGAGACTGGCCACATGGTCATTCTGGAGGACCTAGACATTCCTTGAGAGGAATTCCCTCAGGTTAAGAGGTGATGGTTTTAATTTGTGTGTTTTCCCCATTTTGGCAAGGGCCCTATGCATTTAACACCAGTGAATATGGAGGGCCTTCAATAGTGTCACTTGTTGTATATGTGCACAGGACTACAACAAGACACACTATGTGGAATGCTCCACATTGCCCAGAAATACCTTACTAGTTCTTGGATGGAACCTAGAGATGCATCTATATTGTAGAATTAATGCATTTTGATCTCAATTTGATTGCTATGGCTCAATGCTATTGAATCATGGAATTTGTAGTTTAGTAAGACACCAGCACACTCTGTCAGAGAAGGCTAAACACCTCACAGAACTACAAGAACCAAGATTCCATAACATTAAGCCATGAAAGTTCAAGTGGTGTCATACTGCATTAATTGTACAGTTTAGATGTACTCTAGGACATGGAGCAATGGATTCAAACAGCCACATCACACGGTTGACTCATGCTCAGTTTGTGATCCCTTTCATATGTACTGTTTTCAACTCAAGGGTTACCCATCCTATATCTCTATACATTTTCCCTACAATGTCTCTGAACAACATACAAATGCCTAGGTGAGCATTGTCCCTAAGAATCTACCTTCAATAGTGCAATCCTTTTGTCAACCTGTGGTGGACATTGACCAGAGGACCTAGTGATTGCTAGAGATATTGAGAACATATTAAATAAAATCCACAGATTATCAAATCTTCTAAAGTTAAACCCTATACGTGGAGGACAAATTCTAATTAGTTGCCATTGCAAAATAAACAAAAAACTTGTCTGCATATATTACTCCACAGAAGAATTCCTTCACATTCCTTGGAAGGGAAGGAAGAACGTTGTAATGCTTGTGGGGAGAAAACTGCAGTAATTATTTCTCTCGTGATGGATGAAGGAGATAATCAATTATCCACTTTCTTATACACCTGACACATTTCATTTACTGTGAGGGATGGGCATGTCCTTGACATGGGCCATCCTAGAGAGCAGGTTTAAGACAAGCTTTCCTTCAAGTTGAGATGCACCCATCCCCAGTCCATTGACTACTGAGACAGCTAAGAGGCATTGGATTCTTCGCTGCGTGGCAAAGCGGATTAGAGCAGAGCACGATGCTTGAGCCAGGGCTGACTGCTGGATCAATAGCCAGTTCTGGCAGCTTCTTGGGATGGGCCTGAGTTTATAATAGCTGACCGACTGCTAAGGAATTGTGAAGGATGGCATGTCTGTCTGCCCAGCAGTAGGCGGCACTGCATCCTACAGTGAAGGGAGCCTTTCTCTCAGAAGGAGGAGATGTGTGTGTGGTGCTGAAAGGACAGCTCTGTTTCACTTGAGTTTTTAAAGAAAACGGGATTTATTTGAATTTGATATGACCTTAGGTCAACTGCTAAAAGCATAGAAGCAGCTGTCACTGCCAAGGGATAGCACTTGGCTTGAAGTCTTGGCAACGCAAGGAGTGATGGTGTCAGACTTGTCCTAAGGTTTTTCAATGAGAGTGTTAAATTACAGAGCCGGGCTTCCAGCAATATTCTAGAGAGCACAATATTTCAGTCTTACCTTATTATGGACTTCCAAGGATTTAAGCAGAGATTTTTCTTCCCAACCCTACTACCTCTCACTTTGGTGAAAAACGCCAATATCTTCAACACATCCTTCTTCATGCAAATTGTAGATAAAATCTTATTGGCTTATATTTCTATAAACAGCCAGTGGTTGGACTTTTAACTGGTGTGAGGAAGGAGGTTGAGAGTCAGTGTGGCATGGTTTGAGTGTGTGGAAGGCAAGGTCCTAATCCTCGCCCTTAGCCATCATGACTAGAGCTGATGGGAGTTGTGATACAGCAACATCTGGAATGCTCTAGTTTAGTCTGTTTAGTCAGGAGAATAGGGTTTGGATTTATTTATTTATTTATTTTTCAAACTTATATGCCGCCACTCCCCTAGGGCTCGGGGCGGCTTACAAGAACCGGCTAAAATCAACAATTTAAAAACATCTTAAAACATCTTTAAAACATCTTTAAAAATATCTTAAAAACATCCTAAAAGCACCTTTTAAACATCTAACAGAACTCAAAAGCCTGCCGAAACAGGTGTGTCTTACATGCCCTGCGGAAAGCCGACAAGTGTGATGACTCATGGGCCATGTAGTCCCGTTCCTAGTACTATTGTGGCAGATGAAGAGGAAAACTTGGGTTTCCCACCGTTTCAGCCAGAATTGGAGCCCTTGCACCTGCAAGATGTTTGCCCACAAGAAGTCAGCCAAACAAGCCTTGAGCAGAAATCTCCCCCATTTTCTCGCCGGGATTATTATAATCGAGATAGAGGCGCTAGGGAGGCGACTCGCAGAAGCGCCAGGATTTCTGCCAGACAATTAACTGATTAAGCCTGTTTCCCTTGGGAAATCTTAAGGAGTCATGCATCTGGACACAGTATGGGTTTCGTTTCTTGTTCCCCAGGGAAAGTGTTCCTTGGCGGGAAAACAAGATCCTATATAGGTGTTTGCCCGCAAAGAAATCCTTGCGGAGTCAATTCGTCATCTTGTGGAGTGAGATCGTGTGTGGACTACGCTACTCCAGTCCCTTGCCTCCAGGACCAAGTTCCAAGCCTTGTTTCTCGGACCTTGTTCTAGCATCAAGCTTTCCTTGCTTCCACGGACCTCGCCACGGACCTTGTTCTTGTTTCTTGCCTCTTGCTGCCACGTATCAAGCCTTGTTTGCCAAGAATCTAGTTTGCTTCCAGCATTGCTGCCAAGCTCCATTGGACTAAAGGACCCTGTCATTTCCCCACACTTTGCTTGGCAAAGTGTGTGTTTCGGTTATTGGATTACAACTTTGGACTCTAATATCTCATATTGGACATTGTTTTCCTGGACTATATTTGACCTTTCCTGAAAGGTCTACTTCTGAACTATATTCTTCACTTGTTTTTATTGACTTTATATAATCCCTTAATAAAGATATTAGATAGATTCTGGTCTCTGCGTATGGTTATTGGTGCTCTGCAGCCTGGGTCCTGACAACAAGTCCCGCAAGGCACGGACTTCAGGTGGCAAGGGGTTCCAGACAGATGGCGCCACTGCTGAAAAGGCTCTGCGTCTAGTTGCTGTTAGACGCAAGGCCTTAAAACTGGGGACTTCCAACAGGTCTTGGTCCTCAGAACGGAGGGATCTCTGGGGTTTGTAGGGAGTGAGGCAGTCCCTCAGGTACATCGGCCCTAGACCATGTAAGGCCTTAAAGGTAAGTACCATCACTTTGAAAGTGATCCGGTGCTCAATTGGTAACCAGTGCAGCTGCCGTAAGATTGGTGTTATGTGGCATCTCATCGGGACTCCCGCAAGGAGCCGGGCAGCTGCATTTTGCACCAATTTGAGCTTCCGGATCACCGACACAGGAAGGCCGATGTAAAGGGCATTACAGTAGTCCAGTCTCGAGATGACTGTAGCCTGGATCACCATAGCCAGGTTGTCCCTAGACAGATAGGGGGCTAGCTGTCTAGCCTGCCAAAGATGAAGAAAGGCAGTTTTGCTAACGGCAGAGACCTGGGCCTCCATCGTCAGTGAAGGGTCCAAGAGGACTCCCAGACTCTTTACTAGTGAAGACGGGCGTAGCGCTTCGCCATCCAGGATTGGCAACTGGATATCCCCGGTTGGCCCAGCCATAGGATCTCTGTCTTTTCTGGATTCACCCTTAACCTACTGGAACGTAACCATCCAATAATGGCCTTGAGGCACTGATGAAAATTGTCGGGTACAGAATCCGGTCGGCCTTCCATCTTTAACACAAGCTGAGTGTCGTCAGCATATTGATAACACTCGAGCCCGACTGAGCAAGTGGTCGCATATAGATGTTAAACAACAGAGGGGGGAGAATGGCCCCCTGAGGAACCCCACAAAGTAGAGGGGACCTCTCAGAGACCAAGCCTCCCCTCTCCACTCGCTGTCCACGGTTGTGAAGAAAGGAGGCCAGCCAATTTAAAGCTGTCCCCGACTCCAACAACGGCAAGGCAGTGGGTCAAAAGATTATGATCGACTGTGTCAAATGCTGCAGTGAGGTCTAATAACACGAGCAACACCGACCCGCCCTGATCAAGCTGGCATCGAAGGTGATCCGTGATGGAGACCAGCACAGTCTCTGTCCCGTGTCCCGCACGAAAGCCGGACTGGAAGGGATCTAATCCGGCTGTGTTGTCTAGGAACTGTTGCAACTGCTCCGCTACTGCCCTCTCAATCACCTTGCCCAGGAACGAGAGGTTCGAAACTGGGCGATAGCTGGAGGGAACCGAACGATCTAAATCTGGTTTCTTCAGCAGGGGAGAGATCACCGCCTCTTTTAAACCCTCTGGAAAGACTCCTTGCTCAAGGGAGCTGTTTATTATCTTCAACAGAGGGTCACATAATCCCTCCATGCAGGATTTTACCAACCAGGAGGGACATGGATCGAGGGAACAAGTGGTTGGTCTAGCTGCAGCTATGAGCCTATCGACAACCTCTGCGTCCAGTGGGATGAACGGTCGAGGGTAGGCCCAGCAAGTGGCCATGGAGTCTCAAGTTCTCTCCTTGTATCAATTGTGGCAGGGAGGTCCCGGCGTAGTAGTGAGATCTTGTCAACAAAATAGCTTTGGAAAGCCTCGGCTGAAGGGGCCTGATCATCACTTTTTGGGACAGTAGGAACCATCGTTAGAGATCTAATTATTTTGAACAATTTTAGATACAAGGCCTGTGGATATGATGTCTGATTTTAACATGTGCTTTGAGATTTCCCCAACCTTATAGCCACAAGTACTGTTGGATTTCAGTTCCCATTATCTTTAGTATACATGGTGGATAATCAAAAGTTATGGAAGTTGTCATTCAATAACACCTGGGGACCCAAAGTGGGTAAAAACTGAAGAGCACTAACTACTATGGTAAATAAATAAATATGTAAACAAATTGTAGTTGGCCCCTGTATCCATGGGTTCTCCATCCATGTATTCAATGGCAACCATAAGGCTGAGGCAGGTCTCAATAAAAATTAATTAATTACCCCTGGACTAAGAAGAAGACAATGACAAACCCATCTCTGAACAGACCTTGTCAAGAAAATTCAGTGATAGGCCTTAGAGTCAGAAAGAGAAAGAAATCAATCACTAGAAGGCACACAACAAGATGTAAGGAAATGTCTGAGTTCTCCTTATGCAAAGTTTCTCCTAGTTTGTACGACACTTCATGGTGTTCCCATAAAGATAGATGTCCTCATCCCCAACCAGGTGCCTTAGCTTCTTCATGATCCCAAAGAGGTAGTCACACATCAGCTCCCAGCAGGCTTCTAGTCCATGTTCTCTCCCGGGGGGCCTTCCAATGGGGGTCTTCAATAGGAAAAGCATTTATCTCCTTATTATAAACTCTTGGACATCATCTGTGATATTAGAGGCATACAGTATAACCGTGTGAGCTTCTACACACCTGCTACTCTACTTATGTCCACTGCTGGGCTTTTCATATGTGGCTGGTTGACTTGTATCAATAAACTGTTGGGTGTGACTACACAATCTCGCCTTATGTACCAGGTGTTCCTTAAATTCCTATACCTGCAGATTTTTAGCCTTGTTTAGCAGTCCCTGCACAGATGCTGCTTTGGTGAATCAGCTGTCACAATTATTGGTCAAGTCAGCTGCTCGAAAAGGATAGAAAGTATTTCTTAGCAATGGCACTTTTGGTCAATACCATGCCAGTTTCTACTCAAATAAGACAAGGAAGGTGTATGGCTGTTTTAAGAATTTAACATTTAGGAATTCCATATATCCACTAGGGTTGTGTTCGGATTTCGTTTCCTCTGTTTCCTTCAGTACCTCAGGGAGCCCATAATCTGCCTGACATGAAAGGAAGCACACACCGATCTTGGCTCCTTCTCTCCTATTCGGCATCACAGTTGAATCTTTTAGATTTTCCATTGTTTTCCTGATTCTTTTTATTTGGTGGGAATGGTGGGTCGGATGCATGTGCGTGCATTTGGGGGCTTTCACCCTTTTATTTTCTTTTTCTCCTTCCCTTCCTCTCCTTCAGGAAATACTTCTAAAATATTACGATTAATAATAGTAATCCCGGCAAACAAAAAGAGAAGCGTACCGCTCCTCTCTAGAGTAGAAATAGAAACAGCTTTAAGGAAGCAAAACCCCAAGCAGAATGAAGATTGCAGCCTTGCAGTCAAATGAGGGGATTGTTAAGGTAGGCCAGGGAGAATAGCTGTACTGTTACAGCTCATAGCTCTTCCTTCCCTGGGCCTCCTTAAAATGCCTCTTAGAAAACTGTGTGGCATGATTGTGCTGTTGAGAGAAAGTACACGTGCCTGTCTCTCCTGAAGTTGAGCGGCTCTCCTTTAGAGTAGAAAAACATTGTTAACCAGAAGCCTCCTTAAAGTGCCCACCTGTTTGCAGCTGAGCACCTTTCCTCTAGAGCAGTGGTTCTCAACCTGGGGTTCCCAGATGTTTTTGGCCTTCAACTCCCAGAAATATTAACAGCTGGTAAACTGGCTGGGAATTTGTAGGCCAAAAGCATCTGGGAACCCCAGGTTGAGAACCACTGCTCTAGAAAAAGGTAAGAACCCTTCTTAAAGCATGTGCACCTGCCTGCAGCTGAGCATCTCTCCTCTAAAGTAGAAACAAACAGCTTAAATGCCTAAAATGATGGGAAGGGGAGCCTGAGAAGCCCCCCCCCCATAATGGGCCAATAGAAAACGGATCTTTCGGCATCCCCAGAGTGAAAATAGATATCTGCCCTCTCGTATTTTTGGGAGGCTGCCAAAAAACTGATCATGTCCACCACTGAATGCTGGGTGATGAAATGGCTTGTGGTTTACCTGAATTGCACAACTCTAACATCGACAGGATGTGCATTGAGACTTAGTTATCCTTTGGATTTTGCAATTCCAACATGTTTCAATGAAGTTGATATTTCAAAGGCAATGTGTTGTATTTTGTTTCCCCACTCTTTTCCTTTTCTTCAAAAAGGGAATGCAGAGCTAAATATGTATTAGATGCAAATTTTCCTGTGGGTTAAAACATGCACATGCCTTGTGGATTAATAAGGAATCAGGGTAGAACAAACTTGGGGTGACCTTATGTAAAAATGTTGAAGCAGAAAGAGAGGGGAGAGAGAGGGGGTGAAAGAGATTGTGTCTTTGAAAATAGTAACACTTGCAAAACTGTACACCTTTGGGTTACAGAAAGAATGATCCACAACCAACTATCAGTCATCTCCACCTGGCAATTCTTGGTTAGCAATTTCCTGATTTGTTAAAATGCAATGAATTGTGGTCATTCTTTGGCCTCCTTCTTTGGAGGCTTTTAAGCAAAGGCTGGATGGCCATCTGTCGGGGGTGCTTTGAATGCAATTTCCTGCTTCTTAGCAGGGGGTTGGACTGGATGGCCCATGAGGTCTCTTCCAACTCTACTATTCTATGATTCTATTATTCTATGGTGTTTGTATGTTTTCCTAAAACATTGTGACTGAGGGCCCAGATCACAGCCTGCGTCTTGCAACCGTATGAATTGTAGCTGCACTATAGGAATGGAATGAAACCTTGCTATTAAATTGAGACAATGCAAATTCAAGTAGTAGCGAGAGAGCTTGATGTGTGTCATGCATTTCTGATGCGCTTTGGTGTCCGGGCACACACTGGACTGCATCAGTGCTCATTGTGCTTTGGGCCACTTCATAATTGTGGCGAAGTGTGTTGAAGCACTGAGCTGCTGAACTTGTGGACCGAAAGGTCACAGGTTCAAATCCAGAGAGTGGAGTGAGCACCTGCTGTTAGCCCCAGCTTCTGCCAACCTAGCAGTTCGAAAACATGGCAATGTGAGTAGATCAATAGTTACCGCTCCGGTGGGAAGGTAATGGCGCTCCATGCAGTAATGCCAGTCACATGATATTGGAGGTGTCTACGGACAACGCTGGCTCTTTGGCTTAGAAATGGAGATGAGCACCAACCTCCAGAGTTGGGCACAACTGGACTTAATGTTAGGGCAAAACCTTTACCTTTACCTCTAGTTCTCCAATTGATGCTTGTATGTTGCAATTTCACTTCGACTTTGCACAGTGGATGCTCATATGTTGTGGTATCACTTCACCACTGCACAATGGATGCTTGTATGCTATAATGTCACGGCAGTCCCAAAATTAATACGGACATTGCAAAAGTACTCAATGTAATCATATTAACATGTAAGTCCATTTACAAAGGTGTACACCCCAAGGAAAATGCCAGCGTAAGTCCAGATCAGCTCTGCCTCTGTGTTGTCCATCTGAGGAGCCATGAAGTAGGACCTTCTCTAGCAGAGCCCTCAACAAATGGACTGATGTGTGTTTTGCTTTCCTGCTTTAATTAGAAGCCTCCCAACTTCAGCTGCCTTCACATTAGCAGGTACTTAATTAGCAACATCACACCCTCCTTTCCTCGCACCACAGAACAGTAGGAAGCTTCCCAGCGGGGAAAAATCCCCCCTGATCTCTCTGCTACTCATCCCTGGAACTGGGATTAACTCCAGTGTGAAAAGCAGCTGACAGCTTTACACAGATGTTTTGACATCTGTCCCAGTTTGGAGCAAAATGATTGACTGTAGAAACAAGAATGTTGATTATGGAGCCTTCCTTCCTTCCTTCCCTCCTTCCTTCCTTCCTTCCTTCCTTCCTTCCTTCCTTCCTTCCTTCCTTCCTTCCTTCCTTCCTTCCTTGATCCTTCCATTTCCCCTCTTTCCTTCTTCTTGGATTTTGACTTACAGCAAACCTATAAATGGGAGAGCTAATAAAAATAGGAGCAGAAAATGCTAAAACGAGATGGATGCAATGGCCAAATTCTAGCTTCCATAAATAGGTTTCCATTTCCCAGAAACACAGATTATTCTCCCACTGTTCTTATTTTTATTACCACCAGTTATAGGCATACAAAGAAAATAGACCTTTTGATGTATATTCCCTTTACCACGCGGAACATTTGGTTAATAAATGCTGGGTTTAAAATATCCTATTGATATGTTTCTCTTCTCATAATACCGCAATAAACTAGAAGGGAACAAAACAAAAGCTGTTAAAAGGCAGAGGTCCCTGATGCACGCCCGTTTGTCAGAGCTTTGCAGGAAGGTGCAAGTAGACATATATACCCTATTTCCCCTAAAATAAGACATCCCCAGAAAATAAGACATAGTAGAGGTTTTGCTGAATTGCTAAATATAAGGCCTACCCTGAAAGTAAGACCTAGCAAAGTTTTTGTTTGGAAGCATGCCCAACGAACAGAACACCAGAGCATGCAGGATCGGTAAATGTACGTACCATAGATTGTTGTACATGGAAATAATGGTATAACAAGAAATTCTTGATAGGAATCACAGTTTGTCTGGTTATGCTGGTTTGTGATGACAACTACTGTACAGTATATAATAAATGTTCGTTTTTTTGTTCAACAATAAATGTGAAATAAGACATCCCCTGAAAATAAGACCTAGAGCATCTTTGGGAGCAAAAATTAATATAAGACACTGTCTTATTTTCGGGAAAACACGGTACCACTTCAGACAACGATTGAGATAAAAAGACTGTAGGACCACTGACACTACTCAGAGGAGGGGATGCAAGTTCAGATAGAATCAACCCATGGATAAGTCAACCTAGGTTTATTTTTGGACTAAAATTCCAAAAAGCAGTTTTTGATTTTGCCATTTACATAAGGGACACTATTTAATATTTCCATTGGATATAATGGGGTGTGGGCATCTATAGTGGGTTCTGGAACCACATCCTAGTGGATAATACTAAGGGTCTACTGTTTATTCAGGAGCCCCCGGTGGTGCACTGGATTAAAATGCTGAGCTGCTGATCTTGCTGTTTAAAAGGTTGGTGGTTCAAATCCGTTGAGCGGGATGAGCTCCCACTGTTAGCCCCAGCTTCTCCCAAGCTAGCAGTTTGAAAAAATGCAAATGTGAGTAGATCAGTAGGTACCGCTCCGGTGGGAAGATAACGATGCTCCATGCAGTCATGCTGGTGGTCACATAACCTTGAGGGCGTCTATGGACAATGCTGGCTCTTTCGCTTAGAAATTGGGATGAGCAGCACCAACCCCCAAAGCGGACACCACTAGACTTAACGTCAAGGGAAAACCTTTACCTTACTTTTTGTTCTTCTTTAACTACCATGACAACATCCCAAGTAATCCTGATATTTGTAGTTTGAGGAGGCAGAAGAAGTCTTTGCATACCCTCTCAAGTGCAGATGCCAGGATCCCATGGTAACAAATGCTAACCAAATCTGACCCAGGTTAGCTTGCAGGGGCAGATATGATGGGAAATAAAATGCCCTGGCACATTCTTGTTCGTTCTTTGCTGATGTCCCTTGGGGCTGGTCCCCTATTGTAAAAAATGTAATCATTTTCAAAAGCTTGTGCCTGACACTAGAACATGGCCCCAGGAAAGCAAGGATGGTGCAGTGGCTGGAATAGGAGACTAGAATTATGGGAGAACAGAGTTCAATTCCAAACCAGACCATGAAAAACCACTGAGTGACCTCAGCAAGTCCTGCTCTCTCAACCTCACAGGAAGGCCATGGTATTAGGTTTATATATACATAACTGTTAGGTTAGATGTTGTTAGATATTGGTCCAATATGGTTAGATATTGGAGCAGAATAGCCAAAAGCACAGAAGACTAGAGGTTTATTTGAGGAGAGGTAAAAAGTTAAATAACCAGCCTGCCTTTCCCTTTAAACACATAAGCACCAGAGACACCAAAATTAAAATAGTAAAAGTATTTTTACTCACAAGCATGTATGAGGTTGGTCATACAAGAATATAGTTTAGGATACAGGAAAAGTATATCGTAGGCCAAGATCATGCATGGCCTATCTCCATCAGGATACTACATCTCTCCAAGCATCATGGAAAGTAGAAGAGTGGTGAAAAAGTGTGTGTGTCTGAGAACAAAGAAAGCCCCCTTTTATATACCCAAATCCTAATGTCTACGTGACTACTCCAATGTGGCCGAAGAGACCCTCTCACAAATCCTGCAACAACAAACCAGGGATGAGCTTGCAGCACTGCCTAGTTTGGAAGAAGTCAGCAGTTGCTCTACTCCGAACTCAAGAATGGGAAACGTAATGTTGGTGGGCAGGAAAAGAGATTCAAAGATGGGCTTAAAGCCAACCTTAAAAACTGTGGTATAGACACTGAGAACTGGGAAGCCCTGGCCCTTGAGCGCTCTAATTGGAGGTCAGCTGTGACCAGCAGTGCTGCGGAGTTCGAAGAGGCACAAACGGAGGGCTTAAGGGAGAAACGTGCCAAGAGGAAGGAGCGTCAAGCTAACCCCGACCGGGACCGCCTTCCACCTGGAAACCAATGTCCTCACTGCAGGAGAATATGCGGGTCAAGAATAGGTCTCTTCAGCCACCTAAGAACCCACCCCCAAGACACCAGAGATGGAAGACAATCCTCCTCGAGCTATGAGGGATCGCCTAAGTAAGTAAGTAACTGGCATGTTCCCAAAGGATGCTCCCCTTGCCCATATGCAATACCCCAGATAGGTGCCATAAAACTTGGCATGCAGCCTTTGGTTTCAGGTTACTAAGAAACAAACAGCAAGCTAAACTACATGAACCATCCCAACTTTAAATGCATGCATGATTGCTAGAAATCCCAACACATGGCAACCCGCTTCTGAAAAAATATTGCAAAGAAAACCCCATGATAGATTTACCTTGGGGTTGCCGGGGATTGGAATTGACTTGGAATTAAATGCAACCCTTGGACGGAAAAGGATTCATAACCTTTGTTCCAGAGCATCCTCATCTCCCTCTTGGGTGTCTGGGATAGAAAGAAACAACAATAACAGCGACAGCAACAACACAACCAAGGAATATTTGTAGGAGAGGCAGAATGAATGGAATATCATTAAAAACCTCTATTTTTATGTTGACTCTCTCCCCAGAAATGGCCCATAAATGTGATTGAGGAGATACCAAGACAAGATTCCAATTTTGCCTCACTTGTACTGATGGTCATTGTGTATCTGTGTGCGTGCACTTGTGCACATGCAATTTAAATCTGGTAAGGTGTCCCCTCCCTTAAGCCACTATATGATGGAAGCAGCCTTTTTTTTCTTTTTTTGCAATGTAAGGGTGGGAGGAGCAGAGAGCATAATATAGGATGCAATAAACCCCAGGCCACAGCGCTGCTCAAACTGCATTTCCCACCTTCTGTTCAGAAACACTGAAACTTCAGAGCAAGATGAATGAGGAGACAACAAAACAGCAAGAATTGCATAATCTGAAAGTGATCGATGATGTTTGCTGCTCTGGCTCCGGTTCTGGAGCATATTATAAATACTAAAATGGGGAAAACGAGATAGTTACGAGAATAATAAACAATAACGGCATGATTATGATGAACAATAAAGGCTGCAGACTTGTACTTCATGGCGCGCAAACAGTTCATAAATGGCTGCCTTCTGCTAGATCAATTGGTCTAGAATTTTATCCTACATATTGATAGCAAATTCATTCTCTCTGTGCTAATCTTTATGTAGCCCAAAGAACACCACCCAAGCTAGGGTTGCAAATCTTTCACTATTTCTTGCTTACGTGAAAAGACAAATAATTTCTTGCAGGGTTTTTTTTATTGCTGTGAGAGGAAACTAATATTTCTGTGCGATATTCTCCCCATATTTCCAGATCTTGAAATGTTCTGGGGGATTATTCTGTTCAGAAAAGCATGTTTTGTGCAGGAAAAAAAAGACATGTGCTTCTTTGTAAAATCATCTTTCTCTGTGCACGTTGAAAATGTGTGCATGCTTCTGAGATGTGCACACACCATCCAACAATGTGCAGAGCAATATAGTTGGTGCCTTGTAAGTGACACATGCAAATGCAAGTCCCCAATACACTTGCCTCTGAACCCATCTTCACTGACCATTCAATGCCGCATGAAGCTAGCATCCAACTGTGGTGGCCAGGTAACAAAATGTGCAAATGAAAGCTATTAACATAGGGTTGTTGTGTGTTTTCTGGGCTGTATGGCCATGTTCCAGAAGTATTCCCTTCTGACGTTTCGGCCACATCTATGGCAGGCATCCTCAGAGGTCATGAGGTATCTGGAGAAACTAAGCAAGGAAGGTTTATATATCTCTGGAAGTTCCTGGATGGAGGGAAAGAACTCTTGTCTGTTGGAGGCCAGTGTGAATGTTGTCACCTTTGTTAGCATTAAATGGCCTTCCCAGCCTCACATTCTGGCCTGGGGAAATCCTTTGTTCAGAGTCGTTAGCTGCCCCTGATTGATTCCTGTCTGGAATTCTTCTGTTTTCAGAGTGCTGCTCCTTATTTACTGTTCTGATTTTGGAGTTTTTTAATACTAGTAGCCAGATTTTGTTCATTTTCATGGTTTCCTCTTTTCTGTTGAAGTTGTCCACATGCTTGTGGATTTCAGTGGCTTCTCTGTGTAGCCTGACATGATAGTGGTTGGAGCATTTCTGTGTTCTCAAATAATATACTGTGTCCAGGTAAAAGCCATTAACATACATCAGAGCTCTTTGGTTTGTACAGTCACCATCTAGGACTCAAACCTGCATTTCTTATGTAGTCATCTGCACAGTGAAACCACTTTCTTCAATACCAGATTGAAGCCGCATTAAGAAGTCAATGTAAACCAGACCTCTTTTGGGGTTGTTCCAGAGATTAGTGCTGCCATCCACCCTCTGCAGCCACCCCATGCTATTTGATGGCTGATGGAGAGGATGGGGGGGGGGGGGAGAGAGATTGTGCAAGATCTGGCTGCATCCATAGCCAGATGCAAAATAATTACATTCCTGGTGAAACCTGGAAGATCCTGGATCCTAATTTTCTGGAAAGCTCAGAATGTAAATAAATTGATTGATTGATTAACTGATGGTCGATTGATCTCATCAGAAGAAACCATTAATTGATTTTTGGGCATGGGGAATTGCCAGATGTTTTTCTGACCACTCCTACACTCTACCTCAGGTATGGGCAAACTTTGGCTCTTCAGGTGTTTTGGACTTCAATTCCCACAGTTCCTAACAGCTGGTAGGCTGGAGAGCCAAGGTTTGCCCATGCCTGCTCCACCTGAATTGCCTCAATGGTAATTTGGGAAAAAAATATCACTGCAAAATTCTGAATCTTGGTGGGGGAGCAAATGGGAAATATAAACCTATAGAATGCTTTGACTATACTGGGCAATGTACACCATGTTGGCCTATGTATCCAGTCCAGAAACTATGGACTGGATGGAATCTTCCAAAAAAATCCACTACAGTTGGTACTCCTCAGATTCACAACTCTACTTGTTAAGATTATGGACATCAAATTGTTTTATTTAAAATATAATAGTACATATTACATTTATATGCAATTCATGTTTTGCATTTACAATCAGCCCTCCAGCTCTGCAGATTTGATTCTCCACGTATTTTATTAAAATGTTATCTCTGGGTATTACTCTGTGGTCAATTTCCTCCAGTCATGCTAGAAGAGCTACAGATGTCAATAGAGAAAGACATCTCTCTAGGAATCTCTTGGTCCTCCAGTGTTCTGCACTGAACAAAAAAAATAGGATTTCTGCTCTAGGAGAAGTTAGGCATTAATAAGATGCTAATAGAATTCCAAAAATTGTATGATTCATGATTTTTGAGATGATGATGATGCCCATGATCATCATTGTCGTCGTCATCATCATAGTAGTGGTGGTGGTGGTGGTTGGTGGTGATAGGAATGCAACTTTATAGTTTAATGCAAAATGGCATGCATCCAGGGCAAGTCCAGCAAATGCAGCATAACGATGAGCGCAAGAAGCAATTCAGCATTTTCCTGTCTGACAACTACAAATTGAACCTGACAGCTAGAGTCAAATGTGGATTCGAGGGGGATGGGTATACAGGCCTAACCACCCATACAGCTGTCACAGAAGCTTCCTTCAAAGATCCAGGAGCAAAAGTCCATCTAAAAGAGAAAGGGGGAGGGGAAGAGAGAAAGGAACCATTTGGTACAGCAAAATAGACATTTTGGAGCTCATCTACATGGACCTAATAAACAGCATTCATTTTCATCATAGGGAATCCCTTGCAGCCGAGTATGAGTGCCTTCCAAGTGTAGAGTCTTGGCAGTGGGTCCATAGGTGACTGTAGAGACCTATATTGATCTGCATGTTCTTTTGCAGTGAAGGCATTGATTTTCAGATGGAAGGCAGTCCTGACGGGTTGGCTTGCCACATCTTTTTCTTGACACATTTCTCCCTTTTGCCCTCCATTCATGCCTCTTCAAATTCCATATAACTGTTGGCAACCAATGACCTCCAATTAGAATACTCGAGGGTCAGGGCTTCCCAGTTTTCAATCTAAGCCAAAAAAGTTTAAGGTTAGCTTTAAGCCCGTTTTTCAATCTTTTCCTGTCCACCAACCTTCTGTTTTCCATTCTTCAGTTGGGAGTAGAGTATCTGCTTTGAGAGACAGTGGTCGGACATTTGGACAATGTGGCCAGTCCAGCAGAACTGATGACGGAGGATCATCGTGTCAATGCTGGTGGTCTTTGCTTCTTCCAGAATGCTAACATTTGTCTACCTGTCTTCCCAAGAGACTTACAAGATTTTTTGGAGGCAACACTAATGGAATCATTCCAGAGAGTGTGATGTCTGTAGACAATCCATGTTTAGCAGGTTATAACAAGGTTGGGAGAACAATAGCTTTATAAACAAGCATCTTGATATCCCTATAAATGCTGATCCTCAAGCACTCTTGGTTTCATTTTTAAAATGCTTCACTCGCAGAGCTCCTACAGTGCTTGACTTTTGTGGAGAGGTGGCTGCCAAGGTCACAGAAATGGTCAACATCTTCAAATGTTACACCATTAAGCTGTATATCTGGCGTTGCAGAGGGATTGGCTGGTGTCTACTGAAAGAGCACTTTGGTTTTCTGGATATTCAATGAGGGGTCAATCTTTTTGTATGCTTCTGCAAAGATGTTTAGATTGTCTTGTAGGTCTTCTGAATGAGCACAGACTACATTATCATCAGCATATGGGAGTTCTATAATAGACGTTGTTGTGATATTGTTGTGCTCTCACTGTACATTTGATCCTAGCTGTCTCCACAACATTCCTGCACTTCTGGTGGGTTCCGTCGGGTACACATGGTTAATCCCTTTTATCCCCATGCTAAGAAAAGTTAAGGGATGCTCTAGAGTGTGCCTGAAACTCCAAAATATCTCATGGCTTTGGCACAGGGTGGGCAGCAGGTCCAGGTCCGATTTGGACTGGTCTGCTGAATACATATGGCACTACTTATCAGGACAGGGAAAGGAGATAAATTGGGCCAGTGGCATCGCAGCTGCCACTGCCAGATGACTGCAGAGCTCCATGGTAGCGATTAGCTTTTATGGGTGCCCTGTGGTGACGCAAGCAAAGATGCCCATATGACTAGGATTACCACTTCCTAGTGCTTCTGTCGAACGAGGCATGGGGCAATGGCAGGAGCTCTCAAACAGCTCAATGGCCATATGGGAATAGCAACAGTGACATGGACAATAAAGAGCCAGTGCTGCAGAACTGATGCCATCTTGGACTGACTGGCCTCTGACATTCTCAGATGTGTGGCTACATCTGGGGCCAGTCCAGAGCATTTCGGACTAGCCCTGTATTGCCCTGCCATTGAGGATGAAATCTTGGTTGGAAGCAACTCTATACATGCTGAACAGAAAATGTTCAATGGGAGTTTGAAAACGATCTGTTGCACTAGAGGCATCAAGATCATGAGACCTCTAAAGGTAACCTTTGGAAGCTTTGCTTTGAGTAGAGGCAAGTAGTATCGTACTGGTTGTTAAGATTTTTTCAACTGTCCTCATCCTTACTAAGAAAGGGTTTGTCTCTGACTTCTGGCAATCTCAATTCCATCCCAAGTTTTCCTTGGGCAGATTTGTTCAAAGGGGGTTGCTGCTGCCTTCCTCAGAGGCTGAGAGAGTGTGACTTGCTCAATGTCATCAAGGAAAGAGATTAGAATCCTAGTCTCCAGAGTCTTATTCCAGTGCTTAAACCACTGTACCACAATGGAACTCTAATCTTTCGGCACACCAGGGCAAAAACAGATGTCTGCCCTCCCAAACAATGGATCAGGCCCCCACCAAAGATCGGAACATGAAACGGGTCAAGGTTTACCCAAAAGCATAACCCTAGAGGAGATGGCAGCCTCTGCTTTACGGCCACCTGGCCACAAATGAAATTGCCCACCCAAAAAGTTCTCTCTCCTTACTTGAATTCTGTCCACCTTTTCCTTTCCTTCATCAAGGTTTCTGCCCACCCACACCCCTGAAAACATGGAAATGTTCCACTGGTAGGACACTCTTGTCCACCTTCATGTGAACAACGTGGTCTCCTCTCAAGTGACTCAACAAGGTGGAAAGGAACACCACCCACAAATTCCTCTGCATCTGTGAAACAAGCAAGTGTGAAAACCGTCTTGAGAACAAGCACAGATGTAGAGAACGAAGGTGCCATTTCAAAATAGCAGGCTCAGCAGAAGTTTAGTTTCTGCCATAAATGAAAAAGTTCTTCATCCTGGACTTCCTTGGATTCTGATTTGATGATTATGGGAACAACTTGGAAGTAATGCATTTGTTGACTAGTTGAATAGTTGAGTAGTGACAATTCAAGCCTAGTACCATGTGACAAGCGGTGCTACAGGTAAGATAGTATTTTGAGAACCGGGCTGTGGCGCAGACTGGTAAACAGCTGCTGCAATAAATCACTCTGACCATGAGGTCATGAGTTCGAGGCCAGCCCGTGGCGGGGTGCGGGGTGAGCACCTGTCAATTAAAAATAAAATATTGCCCCTGCTCGTTGCTGACCTAGCAACCCGAAAGAGAGTTGCATCTATCAAGTAGGAAATAAGGTACCACTTATAAAAAGTGGGGAGGCAAGTTTAACTAATTTACAACTTTGGAATGAGGAAGTGAGGAAGTGCCATCAGAGTGGATGATGAAGCAGCTGCTCCCCCCTGTGGCCAGAATCAAACATCCCCTCAGGAGAAGGTTAAATTGTCTCTGCATCTGTCTGTCTGTTGTCTCTGTCTCGGTTCGATGTGTTTATGTGCATTGAATGTTTGCCCTATATGTACATAATGTGATCCGCCCTGAGTCCCCTTCGAGGTGAGAAGGATGGAATATAAATACTGTAAATAAATAAATAAAAGCCAGAGAAGAAAGCATTTGGTGCTTTGAGGCAAGATGCAACATGCTCAGGGCATGGAGTGGTGGACTGTTTTAATCTGAAGGCCATATTCTCACTCTCAGTGAGATGTAATATTTTCTGGTTGCTTTGGGACTAAACAGTATTATTTTTTTGCCTATCCCATATTGTGTCTGGAGGACTTTGAAGATTAACTATGAGTATGTGTATGTGAACGAACCAGTTCTTTGGACTAAGCTAGAGGGTTTGATCCCTCTTATAAAGTCCTGGGACTTGGAAGGGAGTGCCCTTGGTTTGCCTTCTCATGAATGGTCATCACAAGTGAGCAACCTATGGTACTAGAAAGACCTCAGGATTAGGCATTTCACCCAAGGAGACTGAGGAGGAGACTGACAAAAACACAATGAATTCTGCACATTGATATTCAGTGAAAAAGATGAGTGAGACACTATCCTGGCTCCACTATGGAACCCAAAATTCATGGATGCTCAAGTCCCTTTATAGACAGTGGAAAAGTAAAATGATTTTTCTTACATAAAACGGCAAACTTTTCTTTTTCAATTTTGGGGGTGGGGGTATTTTTAAGCCGTTGATGGAGGAATCTGAATATGGCATTGATGGGGTAATATATAATATAACTAGCTGTGCCCGGCCACGCGTTGCTGTGGCTTATGGGAATCCTTTGTTGGCCAGGTGGAATAGCAGTGAATAGCCTTGCAGTCTCAAAGCCTGGCCGTTTTCTGGAGTAGCTGGAGCTGTTTGTTGTATGAACGTAGAGGCATGGATGAGGGTTTGTGCTGCCAAGTTTAGTGTTTCTGGGATGTGTAGTTTTGTTGTTTTGTCCTAGGCCGAAATTTCATTACCCTTTTATATATATATAGATGAGCAATGTAACACATCACTAAAGGAACATATTGCAATGTTTCTGATAGCAAGTCCCCATCAGGGCTCTGGTCCAAGTTACATAAGACATTACCTTTCATGCATAATTTTCAGAGACCTGGTGTTGGACGACACCAGCCTTCACCCGGCCATGTTGACGTTCCCGTTCTTCTACATCTCCCTTCTCAGTTGACTGCACAGCTCAGCTGATGAAGCACTTCTCTCAACTCAAATACTTTTGCTCTACTTTGAAGTCTTTCTTGCTTAACTGTGAAACAGAGCCAGGCACAATAGCAAAGACTCTGGGATCCAGTTAGAGCTGCAGTGTTAAAGTCTCAATCCCTGAGTGATTTCCATTGCTTTTGCTGAATGTGTTAAGAGCTGCTCCTGCCCCCTCCCTCTTAGCCTTAATCCTTAATCCAACATCTTCTTTTTGTGCGTATGCAGATGGTCTTGGCTCTGAAGTGGGTCGAGGCTGTGTGTTGAGAGTCTGATATAGACCCATTATGTGTGTGCCTAGTGTCAGCCTTCTCCCATCTAGATACTCATAACACAGGAGGTTGTGTCTCTTTGGGATAGGCACTATCTAATTTACTCTTCTACTTTGAGAAGGAGCCATCACCAAATGCAAGACCATACGCTTGCATAAGAAAAAGGTCTAGGTCCTGTCCAAAGCATCTCCAGTTGTCTGTCACATAGCTTTTCTGTCTGTCTTTGATCCAAACAACTAGAACAGAAATTCTGGTTAAATATTAAGGCTAATTTCCTCATGGAAGTTGGTAGATCAACCCTTCAATTGAAGTTTCTATACAGAAATTAGATGGCCACTTCCCAGATGGTTTTGGCAGGAGATTCCTGTATTGGCTAAACAATGGATCAAATGGTCTTGGGAGTCTCTTCGAATTCATTCACCAGGATGGTTAGGCTGGTGGGACTTGGGGCACACCTGGAGTCCATCATCTACATTATCTTCGATATCTGACTGCACCAAAATTAATTTGTGAGGGTTGCCATACATCAACTTTGACAAAATGTCCCTCCTTTTCATATTTATTTATTTATTTATTTATTTATTTGCAACATTTATATCCCGCCCTTCTCACCCGAGGGGACTCAGGGCGGCTTACAAAAATTGGCAAAATTTAATGCCCAAAATACAATCATAAAAACAAAACAATAACAGATCTATTAATAACATTGTTAAAACACATTATAAAACCTTAAAAACGTATATATAATTAATACCATTCGTCCGAGATCCTCATTCTACATCCTTTTCATACTTTTGTTCTTATTTGTCTGTTAATCTTATCAACTATGTATATTTGGAAATGGGCTGCGTCAGACTCAATTCGAGATATTAGTCAGATGCAGAACTTTCACATTTTTGTCTGACATAACAGATCTGCAGGTCTGAAGTGGAGTTGTACACATAGTACCATTCTAGGAGTATATACTGTATATACTCAAGTATAGGCCGAGTTCAGTCCTTTCTTAGGGCTGAAAAAAAACCCCTCGGCTTATACTAGAGTGAGGGTCCTGGTCAGCTTAAATTTGGGATGGCTTATACTCAAGTATATAAGTAATTTATTTTTTTTCTGATTTTTCTGATTACATTTACTATTTTACTCTATGTATTATTATTACATTTATTATTTTACTCTATTATTATTTTTACTATTACATTTATTATTTTTCTCTATTATCACCATTATTATTACATTTATTATTTGACTCTATTATTACATTTATTATTTGAGTCTATTATTATTATATTTATTATTTTAGTGTATTTATTATTATTGGATGGATACATAATCACATTTACATTGAAAAAGGTTAAAGTAATGATTTAATCAGAGTTGGACAGTTTTATCCTAATTTACAGTTTCATGTAAATATTCAAAAACTATTATTATTATATTTATTATTTCAGTATATTATTATTATATTTATTATTTTAGTGTATTTATTATTATTGGATGGATACATAATCACATTTACATTGAAAAAGGTTAAAGTAATGATTTAATCAGAGTTGGACAGTTTTATCCTAATTTACAGTTTCATGTAAATATTCAAAAACTATTATTATTATATTTATTATTTTAGTATATTATTATTATATTTATCATTTTAGTGTATTTATTATTATTGGATGGACACATAATCACATTTACATTGAAGAAGGTTAAAGTAATGATTTAATCAGAGTTGGACAGTTTTATCCTAAATTACAGTTTCATGTAAATATTAAAAAAACTATTATTATTACATTTATTATTTGAGTCTATTATTATTATATTTATTATTTTAGTGTATTTATTATTATTGGATGGATACATAATCACATTTACATTGAAAAAGGTTAAAGTAATGATTTAATCAGAGTTGGACAGTTTTATCCTAATTTACAGTTTCATGTAAATATTCAAAAACTATTATTATTATATTTATTATTTTAGTATATTATTATTATATTTATTATTTGAGTGTATTTATTATTATTGGATGGACACATAATCACATTTACATTGAAGAAGGTTAAAGTAATGATTTAATCAGAGTTGGACAGTTTTATCCTAAATTACAGTTTCATGTAAATATTAAAAAAACTATTATTATTACATTTATTATTTGAGTCTATTATTATTATATTTATTATTTTAGTGTATTTATTATTATTGGATGGATACGTAATCACATTTACATTGAAAAAGGTTAAAGTAATGATTTAATCAGAGTTGGACAGTTTTATCCTAAATTAAAGTTTCATGTAAATATTCAAAAACATTTAACCTACTGATGCCTCATTTCATGTAATTTTATTGTTATCTATTTTTATTTTTGAAATTTATCCGTAGCTGCTGCGTTTCCCACCCTCGGCTTATACTCGAGTCAATAAGTTTTCCGAGCTTTTGTGTTAAAATTAGGTGCCTCGGCTTATATTTGGTTCGGCTTATACTTGAGTATATACGGTATGCTTCTATGTGCATGTATCAGCAATGCAGTGTACATTTGGTTACACATTTGAGTGTGCTTTCAGTTGAGCAATGTGATTATTCTTCAACACAAGAGCTGCATAATGCAGAACATCTGCTCTAGGACATAGAATGGACTGTGGAGGAGGAAGGACACATGGGAGAGACCTGTCATTCTATAAGGAGGCTTTGGGTGGGTGGAAGAAGTGAGAAGGATTAAATATTTTATGGCCTGATTATAAGAGATCTTTTTTAACGCTAGCAAAATGTAACCCCCACTGGCCTACTTAGCAGAAGTGACAGTAGCAGGTTGGTAGTTCCCTAGCCATGTTCGAGTTATTATTATGTATTATTATGTTGATTTATACTTTTTTTTCTCCTCCAGGAGACTCAAAATGGCTTACATTAAAATCATTTCCATACAATTGAAAATGTATAAATATAGACACATTGTCATTGTGGGTGTTCTTGTCATGAGATGAATGCAGATAGTCCCATGTACCCTTGTCCTATACTACATAGACATACACTATTGTATGAAGCAATGCCCCAAAGGGATTTCAGCTAGATTCTTCAGCTCAATGACTAAATATTCTATGATTCTTCCAAGCACACTATGTTAGGTAGCAGTTGCCTTCTATTTAGGCATCCCCAATCATTTTGTGGAATCCATTTTTCAATCCAAAATGCAATAGGCCTATTTAATTTATTTATTTATTTATTATTTATTTACAGTATTTATATTCCGCCCTTCTCACCCCGAAGGGGACTCAGGGCGGATTACAATGAACACATATATGGCAAACATTCAATGCCAACAGACAAACAACATATATAGACAGACACAGAGGCATTTAACATTTTTTTCCAGCTTCATGATTCCGGCCACAGGGGGAGCTGTTGCTTCACTGTCCAGTAGTGGCTGTACTTCCTCATTCCATTCCTCCTGTTTTGCTGGCAGTTTTACAATGTTGTAAATTAGTTAAATTAGCCTCCCGCATAAAACGTACCTAAATTTCCCTAATTGACAGATGCAACTGTCTTTCAAGGCTGCATAGGTCAACAGCAAGCCGGGCTATTTAATGGTCGGGGGCTTAACGCGACCCGGGCTTCAAACTCATGACCTCTCGGTCAGTAGTGATTTATTGCAGCTGGTTACTAGCCACCTGTGCCACAGCCCGGCCCTAAGAAGAATTAATGACTTCTTAGATGGAGAACACATAGATAAATTCTATCAATTTAATGATTCAACTCTTGGTGGAACTAATGACAGGATCTGGACCAATGTCTCATTCCTCGAGATTATGATTTTTGGGAAGTCATGGGAAATGGCAAAGAGGACAAGATATTAATGGAAGCCATGGCCATCCTGTATCAAGCTCTAAATCAAGGCAGACAAAACTTTGGCTATTGGGATTGGCTTCTTGAAATTGGAGAAGTTCATATTCTCTAAACCTAGAACATGGTAGACAAGACTTTGACCAGTGAGATTGGCTTCTTGAAACTGGAGAAGTTCACATTCTCTAAATCTAGAACATGGTAGACAACACTTTGACCAGTGAAATTGGCTTCTTGAAATTGGAGAAGTTCACATTCTCTAAATCTAAAACAAGGCAGACAAGACTTTGACCATTGAGATTGGCTTCTTGAATTTGGAGAAGTTCACATTCTCTAAATCTAAAACAAGGCAGACAAGACTTTGACCATTGAGATTGGCTTCTTGAATTTGGAGAAGTTCACATTCTCTAAATCTAAAACATGGTAGACAAGACTTTGACCAGTGAGATTGGCTTCTCGAAATTGGAGAAGTTCACATTCTCTAAATCTAAAATATGGTAGACAAGACTTTGACCAGTGAGATTGGCTTCTTGAAATTGGAGAAGTTCACATTCTCTAAATCTAGAACAAGGCGGACAAGACTTTGACCATTAAGATTGGCATTAAGATTGGCGAAGCTCACATTCTATCTTAAGCCCTGCTGTTAATCTTGTATCGAGTATGCCCATTAAATCAATGGGATTTACTCACCCTTGAATATTCAATTGAACTTTAGGTATAGATAACCAGCAGGGTGCCAGCTTTTTTTGCACATTGTCTTTGCAATGCACTCAATACCTGGTCTTTACCTCTTGGGATGAGTAGTAAGGTCTGTAGGAAGCTTCATGAGCCAATTGTCACCTTCAGCTGAATGGGAGAATTTCTAAATTCAAGAAGGATATCCACATTGGAACAGAGATGCTATTGCCCTTCTAGGTCAACTGCCTATTAAGATATCACAGAGTATCACAGAAGACTCTTTGCAACAGCTGTATTTACGGTGTCTGGAAAGGGGTAATCCCCTACTTCTCCCCCTCCAGATAATCTCTTGAGCCATATGCTTTATCAGGATGGTGATCCGTTATTTCTTGGTGCAATGCAATGTTTTTGCTGTTAATTAAGGCTTCAGACTCAAGGCTGTAATATGAGCTCTCATTCCAGCCCTGCCTAATTGGCGGATGGTTCACTAATCTTGTCCTCCTTCACTCCACAAAGCTTTAGTTTAGTTTGAAACCATTAGCTGTGGGGAAAAAGATGGAATCTGCCTTTTTCTTTTTTTGTTCCCTTCCTTTCCTGCCCTCCTTGAAACATCCCTACTATCATTATCAGCTACCTTTCGTGTCCCTTACCCAGGTCTTTTGGGATGTGATCTTTTGAATGGCATGGTTTCAAATTCAGAAAATATCCAGGCAGTCAAATCACTGGCCATCTCCCTTTGTTTTCCTGCCCCGACTAAGTGGATCAATAGCCAGCTCTTTCAGTTTTTCAAGTGGTAATTGAATAATAGCGGCTAATCGGATTAAAGATTCTTTCAGCATAGAGCTTCCCACAAGCACATGGCTAAATGCATGCTTCCAAGAAAGATGGCAGTAAGCAGCTACAATGTCTTTTTTTTTATTTACTGAACAAGTCTTTATCTATTTCACACACACACACATACACACAGCTCTTACCATCCGAAAGCTCTTCCTAACATTTCAGTAGAATATCTTCTTTTAAAATTTAAATCCCCCTACTCTGTCTTCAATATGGCATCCTTTCAAATATTTAAACGTGCCTCTCATGTCCTCTCTTAACCTTCTGTTTTCCAAGTTAAACATACCTGGCTCCCATAGGCAGTCATGGTTTCCATATCTTTGATCATTTTGATTGCCCTCTTCTGGTCTCTCCCAACTTGTCCATCTTCTTGAATTATGATGCCCAGAACTGGACAAAGTTTTCCAAGCAAGGTTTGACCAAAGCAGAATATTCAGAAAGTTTTGGAAAAAGCGTTGAAAACTGTATTTCTTCACTGTCTGGAAACCCTGATGGAGAGAAGCCTGTAATGTCGTGATTCTTTGCTATGTGAAAATTAATGTGTGCATGTGTGTGTATGGGAGAGAGAGATAAAGCATTTAGTTGAATATTGTGTAAGCAAAGTATATCATGGCATGCTGTTGCACTTATGGTACCATTATGTACTGCACATGAAGACGTCTTCTCTGCATTTTGCAATGCATAAGCAGAAATACATTGAATGCAGCAACTATGCATTTCTCATAGTATGTTCAGTTGTGCAGTAGTGTAGTTCACTAATGCACTATTGTCACATAACACAGTACAGTAGAGTCTCACTTATCCAACACTCGCTTATCCAACATTCTGGATTATCCAACGCATTTTTGTAGTCAATGTTTTCAATATATCGTGATATTTTGGTGCTAAATTCATAAATACAGTAATTACTACATAGCATTACTATGTATTGAACTACTTTTTCTGCCATATTTGTTGTCTAACATGATGTTTTGGTGCTTCATTTGTAAAATCATAACCTAATTTGATGTTTAATAGGGTTTTCCTTAATGCCTCCTTATTATCCAACATATTCGCTTATCCAACATTCTGCCGGCCCGTTTATGTTGGATAAGTGAGACTCTACTGTAAATGTAAAATTACATTCAACTTCCTTCCCATATGATCTCAGACATTTTTAAAAAAAATATATGATGTTAAAATATGAATTTTGAAAGAAAAAATGGTTATAGAGTTGAAAACCAGGCTTATTTTTGGCAGAAGCACAGAATCTTAGGATAGCTTCCTTCCAGTTTGTGGATTAGGACTGGAAGTGTAAATCACCATGGTTCATTAAAAATTACAAATGGAACAAAATCTACAAGCTTCACTAGTTTGGAAGCCAAGGTCTTCTGAAAGCTAGTCTATAGGGGTCAAAAGCTCCATATTCATGGTAAATGAAATGTTGAATGTCTTAATGATGGACAGTAATTTCCAATTATTTTCCTGGTATTTTGGTGGCTTTTAACCAACATTTCCCTGCTTTAGGAAAGTTGGGAGATACTCAAGAGTTTACAAAAAGCTATGGATTATCTGGCGGCACAGTGTGTTAAAGCGCTGAGCTGCTGAATTTGTGGACCAAAAGGTCCCAGGTTCAAATCCCAGAGCGGAATGAGCGCCCGCTGTTAGCCCCAGCTCCTGCCAACCTAGCAGTTCGAAAATATGCCAATGTGAGTAGGCAATCAATAGGTACCGCTCCGGCAGGAAGGTAACGGCACTCCATGCAGTCATGCCAGCCACATGACCTTGGAGATGTCTATGGACAACGCTTAGAAATGGAGATGAGCACCAATCTTCAGAGTTGGGCATGACTGGACTTTACATCAGGGGAAACCTTTACCTTTACCTATAGATTATCTAGGTGATTGCTCATCTCAGTGTCTGCACTTCACCACCTTTAACTAGCCATGGACCATTTGAATGCCTGCCCATCATCTCTCATGTCTGCGACATCAGAACAGGGCATTCATGTGACCATCAAGAAGGAAGGGAAATCTAAACCCTCCTTCTTGCATATCGTGTGACAACTAAAAATCCAGATGGAGTTCCATGGCTAGCTAAAGCAGGCCCTGCAACATGAAGGGTGAGGTGATATCCCATTGAAGTTGATGTGGCCCCAGACTGTCTGGTCAGTTGCCTTAGATTCAATACTTAAGTGCTGAATCTAGGGCTGTTCCAGGTCAGATCTACAACACAGTAACCTGTTTAGGTCAGATCTACAACAGATTACCCTTAAGGTCCTCATTATAAAGCCCCGGTGAAGTGCCCTACTTCGCCAAGCTTTCACGAAGAAAGAGGAAACCCTGGAGCAAATCTGTCACCCCACATACAGCTTCCTCTTTTTGAAAAGCATCCCCATTCCAGGGAAACTGGAGCCAGCACAACACGGGAAGCCTCCCATGGTGGGGTAGAAGCATCCAGCGATCTGTTGGAATCTACCAGCGTGTGTCTTGGTGCTTTTCTTTGGAAGACGGACCCACAGCACAACTGGGAGAAGAGAACCCGACAATTTGCGCTTGCTTCCTCTCCCTGGGAATATTCGAATTGGTTCTCTCTCTCTCTCCTCCCTCCATGTTGCTGTAGGTAAGAGCTATAGAGAGTAGGTGATTTGGTACAAATTGTCGGGTTCTCTTCTTCCAGTTCTGCTGTGGGTCTGTCTTCCAAAGAAAAGCACCAAGACACACGCTGGTAGATTCCAACAGATTTGTATTGTACTGAATGCCAGAACCTTCTTTTGGCCCACATATATAGGGGCTCCCACATACCAGAGGGTAATTGATGTTTTATGGCCGGCCTGCTTTATGGCTGGCATCTGTTCCTTGTCAGCCAACCAGAGATGTCAAGGATTGGAGAACATGACACCTATACTGGAAGTCACATGATGTCCAGTATCAGCCTCCATCCCCAGCTAATGTGAAAGCATCCTAGGACACTAACATTACCCCATCTGATTAAGCCGTTAGTCTCAATTCCATTTTCGCTCTGATCCTAAAAATTGCTATCCATGGTGCTGGCTCCTATTTCCAAAATCTATTGGCTCTTTCAGGATTTGAACTAAAACCCACAATGATTTGATGTCCTCCTGAAAGGCAAACCACCAGGTGCCATTTTATGCAAGAGAAATCCACCTAGCTTTGAGATGCAGCTCAAACAAGCCAGAGATAGTACAAAGCCTCTCCATGCTCTAAACAGCTTGAATATTCAGCATCCTCCTTGATGTTGTGCAGTTAAAAAAACCTGCCTGAGCCTTGCAAATCCTTTCCATTTTCATGTGGCCCAGTGCTTTTCAATCTAACCGGGCAGCTTGCTTTTCCTCGGGGTGTGAAAGGAGGCTTGAAAACTGCCAAGGCTGCAAGTGGAAATTGCTTTGGGGAATTCTGTGGAGGCGAATTAACTTGGACTCCTTCTCCTGTGCTCTGAATTAGTAATCGACCTGGCAGATGGATCCCAGCCAGATAGTTGACTGACCTCCAAGCAGAGGAGGGAGAGAGAAGACCCCAGCAGAGCAGAGCGCTTTCACTTCTGAGTTGAAGTTGTTCCACTCAAGTTGAGAGAAGCCTTTACTTTTTTCCATCCCCAGAGTATAAGAGGCGCTGACACTTACTACAACAGGTTGACCCAGAAAATGTATCCAATGAAAGTTGGACCGGTTACTATTGCAGGGAAAGAACTGAGTCTACTGGCAAAGAATACTTAAGGAAGTTTGCCTTTATGAACTAGTATGAACTAGTCATCGCTGTACCACCTAACTGGGATGGCTGGGATTCAATCATCCCAGGTCTTTGGGTAGAATTCTGGCCTAAAACCAACCAACAGATTTGCCAATTATTTTAGTTTTGAAGCAAAATGCATTCAGAATTTTGTTCAATGGCACAAAATACTATGGCTAAGATCCTGCATCCAGGAATGAGAACATAATGTTACACTCCTGGAGTTGTGTAACAGTTGTGACATACTTCCTGATTAATTGGGTTTGTGGCAGTGGACTTTATCATAACTAATTGCAGGTACGAAATGGAAAAGAAAAGCACAGGACTGTATATTTTGGCTATTGTAGATTTGCGTGAAGCCCAAAGGAGTGTATCGATGGCAAAACAGATAGGTTAGGATAGAAATTGCAGGCAGAAGAAAAAAATTATTTGGGTTGTTGTGAGTTTTCCGAGCTGTCTGTCCACGTTCCAGAAGCATTCTCTCCTGATGTTTTGCTCACATCTATGGCAGGCATCCTCAGAGGTTGTGAGGTCTGTTGGAAACTAGGCAAGTGGGGTTTATATATCTGTGGAATGTCCAGGGTGGGAGAAAGAACTCTTGTCTGTTTAAGGCAAGCGTGAATGTTGTAATTTGATACCTTGATTATCATTTAATGGCCTTTCAGCTTCAAAGCCTGGGGGAATCCTTTGTTGGGAGATGTTAGCTGGCCCTTTGTTTGTTGTAGAATATTTTACAGTGGGTAAACAGAGTGTTGATGTACACACACAGTTACACAACAATTGTGCATGAGTACACTATGCAACTGAATGCAGAAACAGATGTGAAATACATGAATATAGTGCTCAAAGCACGTGTTCAATGCATAGTGACATCACGGGTGCAATGGCCTTTCACATTCAACTTTGCTTCTGCCACCTTCGCTTGATTACAGACATAGCGTCATGGCAAAAGGATTACAATCGTATGCATAAGGGAACTAAGATTTGTAAAAGTCACTAACAGGATGCCAGCCAGAACTTTGCACACACACACACATAGAGTACATGTTTATGGATTTAACTTTTGCTGATTTTTTTCATGGGTGTCCTCTCTGAAAATTGTGGGTGGGTAGTATAATCTACTTCAGGTGTTCTTCACCTTTCTTTTTGTGTATGGCAATAGGGAGATATCTGGCCCCATCTCTCTGAGCTGCTTCTTTCCTCATGGGGAAAGCAAAATATCAGAAGGATCTCTAGGCACCCTTTAGCTTCCAAATGACCTTCTTAATGGGTCCAGTTCTGGACACCACAATTCAAGAAGGATATTGGCAAGCTAAAACATACCCAAAGAAGAACCTCCAAAATGATCAAAGGTTTGTAAACCAAGCCCTACAAGGATCAGTTTAGGGCATTTGTCATGTTCAGCTTGGAGGAAAAAAGCTGAGCTGGGACATGGGAGCCATGTTTAAATATCTGAAGGGATGTCACATTGATGAGGGGCCAAGCTTGTTTTCTGCTGCTCTGGAGACATGGAGCAATGGATGCAAAGTGCAAAAAAGAGAATCAAACCTAAACATTAGGAAGAACTTCCTGACAGTAAAAACCCTTTAGCAGTTGGATATGCTGCCTCAAAGTGTGTTGGACTCTCCTTCTCTGGAGGTTTTAAGCAGCAGCTAAATGGTCATCTGTCAGGGGTGCTTTGATTGTGTGGTTCTGCACAGCAGGAGGTTGGACTGGATGATCTTTGTCTATGATTCTAAGAAGTTATTCTTTGCTTAGAGGCAAAGTACCTTGATTTTTTAAGGCTTTCTCATGTCAGAGAGTCTCCATGCAAAAGATCTCATTTTTAGACGTTGCTTTCTTTGTGAGAAAACTGAGCAGAGATGAGACTGGGTACTCCTTTGCTTCCACATTCAGGAAAACACAACGGCTCCAGAATAGGGCTAGAACTCTTTGTTCATGCTAAAATATGAGCAGGTAGAGATATAGCTGACTGCTAATAGCACTGGGGGGAAATCTGTAGCTAGAAACTAAATACTTTGGTATTTTAGTGCAGTATTAAGCTCAAGTGATGACTTTTTGACAACAAGGCACAGTTGCACAGACTGGCTCTCATAAACACCCCTTATCATGTTTATTTTAACCTCAACCTCTGCCCTACACACCCTCCAATCCTACTTGTTTATGGTGATATTCTAACTAACTAGAAGTATGAGGCAGAAGCTTAAAAAGCCAACAAGATTTTAGGCCACGTTGAGAGGACTCTCAAGATTGAGGGGAGTCACAGACCTATTCTGATTTGTTCAGACTTCACCTGCATTAACATTGTCTCCAGTTTTGGGCACCATAAGTCAAGAAAGATATTGACAAACCAGAAAGTGCCTATCGTCTACCCAGAAGTCCTTGTTTCTCAGTTCATGAATAGGGGATGTATATACAGCACAATTCACTTTTGTTTCTACACTCTTCTTCATTTTGTCTCCATGTAATATTTCTAAAGCAATTAGGACTGACAACTAGGCTTCAAGGACTGGCTTTAACAAATCACCCTTTCTCTCTCCTGAGCTCTTGTCCTTGGTTCATTACTCATGACTTGAGCTGAGTCTCTCTCACTCCATTATCCATGTCTCTTCTTATGTCTTCAGCCTGTGGGTAGATCTTTGGTATTCTATGTGCTCGGGATCTTTCCTGCCTGCTTTTACAGAAAGACTGCTGTATTTGGTTCCCTCCAGGGAGGATGAAACGTTAAGTTACTGCAATGCTAGAAATTAAGGATGGAAGGGAAATCCTTTTTTAGGGGGCATCGTCGGTTTGCTCTCTGGAGGTATCCCCTACCTTTCCATAGGGCTCACCTTCCTCCCCATAGGTCTCACCTCCTTGACCATATATTGGCCAGTGGAGACTGGGAGATGGTTGAGAAACATCTGGATATGTGACTATAATAAGATGCATGGCAAGAACGTAATGTTCTAGGATCAAGGAGAGTATCATGAGTGGTCCTGGAAGATGTCCGGCTATAGTCTCATAGTCAGACATCTTTCAACCAAACCTTTTCTCCACTGGCCAATACAAGGGGGAGGGCTGGCCATTGTGTGAATGAAGAAAGGCATACCAAACTCTACCAGTACCCCACACTTAAAAAATCCAACTTTCCCACACAGATAACTTCAACAGGCTTAGCCATTTCTTGACCACATACCCCATAAAACAGTGGTTCTCAACCTGTGGGTCCCCAGATGTTTTGGCCTACAAATCCCACAAATCCCAGCCAGTTTACCAGCTGTTAGGATTTCTGGGAGGTGAAGCCCAAAACATCTGGGGACCCACAGGTTGAGAACCACTATCATATTTATTTATTTATTTACAGTATTTATATTCCGCACTTCTCACCCTGAAGGGGACTCAGGGCGGATTACAATGAACACATATATGGCAAACATTCAATGCCAACAGACAAACAACATATATAGACAGACACAGAGGCATTTAACTTTTTTTTCCAGCTTCACTATTCCGGCCACAGGGGGAGCTGTTGCTTCACTGTCCAGTAGTGGCATAAAATATCCCACAAGTATTTATCATAAAATATCCCACAAGTCTTGGCAGTAGCAGGCATGAAAAGGTTCTTCATAGACAAGTCCAAGTGGGAGATGTTCTCTGGTGGTAGATAATATGGCCTAAATCGTACATAGAACAGAGTCACTGAGTGCTGAGTCAATATACAGTAGAGTCTCACTTAGCCAACACTCACTTATCCAACATTCTGGATTATCCAACGCATTTTTGTAGTCAATGTTTTCAATACATCTTTATATTTTGGTACTAAATTCGTAACTACAGTAATTACTACATAGCATTACTGCATATTGAACTACTTTTTCTGTCAAATTTGTTGTATAACATGATGTTTTGGTGCTTATTTTATAAAATCATAATGTAATTTGATGTTTAATAGACTTGTCCTTAATCCCTCCTTATTATCCAACAAATTCGCTTATCCAACGTTTTGCCGACCTGTTTATGTTGGATAAGTGAGACTCTACTGTATACTTAAATCCAATGATTCAATGGAAAACAAACTCTGACTGGGACTATCAATAAGATTAATAAGGTTAACTTATCTCCAGTAGTATGGAAGCACTTGAAGTTTCATTTGTGTACCAGCTCCCACATATCAGAATAAAAGTTTCTTGCTGAAACCTGCCCAGATGTTGAGCTTTTTAGAGGTAAAACAGCCAGCAGCCAATTTATTCCAGGCCAGTGGTTCCCAAACCTTTGTTTTTAAGGTGTTTTGGACTTCAAATCTCAGAAGCCCCAACCAATTTGGACAACAATTAAGAATTATGAGAGCTGAAGGCCAAAACATCTGGAGAACCAACCTTTGGGGACCACTCATCCAGAAGTTAATGAAACTATTCAAGGCAGTGGACTGTAAATCCCAAAGAGGTTCAATGCCTTGGATCGGTCAACTAATCACTTTACTAATATCCCATTTCCACCCATGCCCCCAAATGAGAGTCAAAGTAGTTGCCTTCACAAATAGAATAAAGCACATTGGATTCAATGCTTCCACAGCTTGAAATGCAGCAAGAGCCATTGGCTACAGCAGAGGGAAATTTGCCTATGGAAACCTTTTCCCAACAAGGCTTATATTGGCCCAAATTTCTTTTACTACCAAGCAAAGGCATTATATTTGATTACATTGATTTAGGACTTTTAAATTGTTTCTTTGTTCTGCCTACGTATAGCTCATTTTGCTTTTTTATTCATTTCCCCCCTTTTATTACATAACATTTACCTTATTTCAAGTTATGCTGGAAGTCTCTAAATGAACAGTAAGGCATTAATTGAAATGGATAGGTGAGCAATGGCATGCCTTTTTCTCTGGTTAGTTGTAAAAAATTGTGGGGTGGGATACTTTTCCAGGAAATGGAGTTATGACTCAAAGAGGGTTTCATTTCGGAAGAAAACATCAGTGACATTGGGCCATGAGCCATGTAGAATAAACTCTTTTTATGCAAGAGAAAGGAAAGGGATTAAGGATCCATGTGTTTTCAGTGCCCTTATAGAAACACGACAACCAGAATGTGGATAACTTCCCATTATATCTGGATATGGCATTCACCAATAGACACAGTAGTTCTGCAAATGAAAATGTGCTATAGCCAATATACAGCTGTCTTATGGGAAAGATTGTGGGGTAGGATACTTTTCCAGGAAATGGAGTTATGGCTCAAAGAGGGTTTCATTTCGGAATCATATGATTCTATGATTCTAAATTGGTCTTTTCATAATAGGATAATCAGAGAGGGAACTTTTGAGTGAGGAGGTTTATCAGTGTTGGGGACAGAAACCAAATGCTATTTCATGCAGCATGCCTGCTATCGCTATACATCTCCTATTCCATCTCTCTCCCCCCCCCCCCACCCCCATCACCACCAAAAAAAACTTGAAATCAAACTAAAAATAATGCATGTGGATTTGAAGGTTTAGAAACCATTAAGAGAAAGACAATAATAATGTTTATAGAATAAAGTCATTGAAAAACTTTGAATGTATTTTCCTGCATGGAAGCTTTTGGACTAGATGGCCCTTGTGGTCTCGTCCAGTGCTGTGATTCTGTGATTCTAAATGCTCCTTTAAAAACCAAGCCAAATCAAATCATAAAAGCCATGAAATAAAAGGAATAGCACTTTAAGCAGCACTTTGAACTTTTCTTGTATGGCAGAGGGTTGGACTAGATGGCTCATGTGGTCTCTTCCAACTATTATTCTATGGTTATATGATTAAGAAAAGCTTTAACCCTAACCCTTTCCCTTAGGAAACAATAATATGTCTAAAGAAAGGTGACCAAAATGGTCAAAGGTCAGGAAACCATGGATCTTTTTGAAGCATAGTTTAAAGAGCTGGAGATGTTTAATTTGGAGAAGAGAAGGTAGTGAGAAGATATGTGAGCCATGTTTAAATATTTGAAAGGTTGTCCTCTTGCTTGTTTTCTGATGCTCCAGAAACTAAGGGCACATCTACACTGACCATGTAGCTCAGGATTAAACCAGCAGTGATTTCTTTGTGCAGATGAATACATGTGAAGTCCTGGAACTGGTTTGACGGTGCTCATATGTATCGCAGAGGCTGACCTCAAACTGGTTCCAGAATCCACATGATCCATGGTTTCATTGTTATAGAGGAATCAAGTTTTCTTTTATCATCTGCATGTGTGAATTATTGAAACACTCAATAATTCACACATGTGCCATTGAAACACTGCACTGTCCAGTTGCCTTCAGACCACATACGTGGTCAGTGTAGCTACGCCCAGGGACACAAAGTAATAGATTCAAGCTTCAGGAAAAGAGATTTGACTCAAACATTAGGACGAACTTCCTGCTGGTTTGAACTATTCATCAGTGGTCTATGTTACCTTGAAGTGTGGTGGAGTCTCCATCTTGACGGGTTTTTTAATGGAGACTGGATCTGGACCTGGATCTGTCATTAGGGCTTGGATTGTGTATTCTTGCATGGGGTGGACTTGATGCCCTTTAACAATTTAATAATTCTTTGATTTGAAAGCTCAGACAGACTGGCATGAGAAGATCCACTCCATCAGGTTGCCTGGACATCAGTTGTATTGAGGCTTACAGATCATCACAGTGTTTTGAACTGTTAGATGTGTCACACACTTTTTAAAAATGTGTCCACCAGTTAGTGAAGTGTGTGAATGAGGCTAGCACACAGACATAGGTCAAGGAGATAGATGCATCCTTCTTTTCTACCAGACACCAAAGGCCAGCTTCATCTTAAGGGGAAATACAGGGATCTTCTTTATTTTTCCATGCAAAATGTAGTGCCAAGCATGGAAGAGATGTGGGTGTGTCAGCAGCTGTTGATGTGGGTGTGAGCATGAGACGGTTGTGTTTCTGTTTGCTTGAGAAAGCCATAGCTGTGGGTGAGGTGTGGAGAGCACTTGTTTGTGGCAAGGCCAATGTGTTAGTGTTGGGGCGTTGTGACATTAAGAGCGAGCGTCTCTGGGAAAACACTCAGAGCCTGGCATGCGCTGTTGCTGTTGTTGCCAAAACAGAAAGTGAGGGGTGTTTTGCTGTGTGCGCGTGCATATTATCTTAGTGTCAGCAAAGGTCTGTGTCAGCAGGATGAGTTGTTGTCTGTGGCACTTATGAAGAAGACCAAGTGGGATTACTGGAGAGAGATGCATCCCTGGAGAAGCAAGCTCTGAGAATACCAGAGAGATGCTCCAGGTGTGTGCAAAGGTAGAGTCCATACGTGCTGCACATGGGTACCTTGTGCATGAGCACACACATGTGCTGTCTTTGAGAAGCCTGGGTTTTCCTCTTCCACCTTGCTCCCTGGATGCATTGATGGTGGGACTTTTGCTAACCAAGTTTTGTGAGTGGGATGTTTACTAACCAAAGGAGATGTTCTGAGACCCTCAGCTAGAGTTTTGTGAGTGGGACCTTTTACTAATCAAAGGAGATGTTCTGAGATCTTCAACTAGAGTTTTGTGAGTGGGACGTTTACTAACCAAAGGAGATGTTCTGAGACCTTCAGCTAGAGTTTTGTGAGTGGGATGTTTACTAATCAAAGGAGATGTTCTGAGACCCTCAACTAGAGTTTTGTGAGTGGGACGTTTACTAACCAAAGGAGATGTTCTGAGACCCTCAGCTTGAGTTTTGTGAGTGGGACGTTTACTAACCAAAGGAGATGTTCTGAGACCCTCAGCTAGAGTTTTGTGAGTGGGATGTTTACTAATCAAAGGAGATGTTCTGAGACCCTCAACTAGAGTTTTGTGAGTGGGACCTTTACTAACCAAAGGAGATGTTTTGAGACCTTCAGCTAGAGTTTTGTGAGTGGGACCTTTACTAACCAAAGGAGATGTTTTGAGACCTTCAACTAGAGTTTTGTGAGTGGGACGTTTACTAACCAAAGGAGTTGTTCTGAGAACCTCAACTAGAGTTTTGTAAGTGGGACCTTTTACTAACCAAAGGAGATATTTTGAGACCCTCAACTAGAGTTTTGTGAGTGGGACCTTTACTAACCAAAGGAGATGTTCTGAGACCCTCAGCTAGAGTATTGTGAGTGGGACCTTTCTAACCAAAGGAGATGTTTTGAGACCCTCAACTAGAGTTTTGTGAATGGGACGTTTACTAACCAAAGGAGATGTTCTGAGAACCTCAGCTAGAGTTTTATGGAAGAAACCTGATGAGAAGGTGGTTGGAGCTTTATAATGAGGGAGCTGGGGTAGAGGAGAAGACAGTTTTGTGGTCTATGTGGTAAAAGTCTCCATGGGTCACACCAGTTATGAGATGAAACCGCAGGACATGAGGCATAATGATGACACCCCAGGTGTGTTGAAAGCATTGTGTGTAACTAAATGAATATCATACTTGGGGGGAGTGGGCCATGTGTGTCTTGGGGAGGGAGCTGGTTGGTATTGTGCTGTGTTTATTCCCTGGCAATTTGTTGGTGATGCTTGTTTTCTTCTCTCCCTCCTGTCTTTCTCTCCCTCTTCTCTCTCCCTGTGTGTATATGCCTCTCTCCCTCTGTCTCTCTTTGCTCTCTCTGCACCGTAATTCCCCCTCCTCCCTCCTTTCACAGACCCTCCTCCTCCACCACCATCACCTCCTCCTCCTCCTCCTCCTCCTTCTCCTCGTCTCAGCTTGGTGCCTGGTCCTGGCGTGGCTGCCGAACAGTCCCGGTCGATCCTTTCCGAACTAAATGCCTCTGTGACAGAATCTCTACCTTCGCCATCTTAGCCCAGCTCAGTGCTGAAATGGTAAGTGCTGCCAACAGAGCGTCCGGACAAGAGATGGAACAAACCCTTGGCGTATGTCGAGGAGGTGGAGAGAGAGAGAAAGAGAAAGAGAGGGAGAGAGAGAGAGAAAGCACAGGGAAATGGTCCAGCACTTGACATTTCAGTGCGACAGGAGATAGATATATCCAGACTGGGTGTGTGTGGCAATGCATGTGTGTATACGTGTGTGTGTGCATGGCAAGGATGATAGGTAGTCAGTCAACCATTGTGCACATATCTATCCATCTCCATATAGAGGCTAATAAGCACCATCATCATCGAGGAATTTACATGTTGCGAAGCTGTGACCTAAATAATAAAGGAGAAAGAAATCAATCAGACCACTGAGATATCACAGTGGAGATTTGCAACAATTGCTCGGATGTTCGTTCCTCGGTGCCACATTCTGACCCCTTCCCGACTAGATGTCAAATATAGTTTGGCTAGGAAAGACGGAGAAGTGGACAGCTCCCCTTGTTTTGATTGCATTTTGGGTTCAGGCCTCAGGCGGTGGATTTGTGTGAAGGGGAGGGTGGAAAGAAGGGGCCGGGCTCCTTACCTACTCCATCCCTCTCCAGGATCTTGCTGGGGCTTTAACTCTTTATTGGCAGCCGGCTCCTTGGTCTCAAATCTCTCTCTGAGCAGCCTTTGTGAGTCTTGGCTGCTGGTGTTTTGTCTCCAGGGATTGTTGATGCTTCCTTGACCTGTCTCAAAACGGAGCGAAAGGGCCATGATCTCTCCAGAAGGGGAAATCAACCAAATACAAAAGTGGGACCATGCCGTCCTTTGCCAACATAGAGAGACTCTGGTTATTTTGGGGTCAACAGTGATGATAGGCAAGTGGATAGTTTGGAATATATGGGTTTGTATGTGGGAAGGAAGGAGAGGCTGGGAAGAAAGGAAGAAGGGAGGAAAGGAGGAAGCAAGCAATTGGGTAGGGAGGTGGACTGAGTTTGTTGTCGAAGGCTTTCATGGCCAGGATCACAGGGTTGTTGCATGTCTTTTGGGCTGTGTGGCCATGTTCCAGAAGTATTCTCTCCTGACGTTTTGCCCACATCTATGGCAGGCATCCTCAGAGGTTGTGAGGCATGGATAAACTAGGCAAGGAAGGTAAATACAGTAGAGTCTCACTTACCCAACGTTCCGGATTATCCAACGCATTTTTGTAGTCAATGTTTTCAAAACATCATGATATTTTGGTGCTAAATTCATAAATACAGTAATTACTATATAGCATTACTCCATATTAAACTACTTTTTCTGTCAAATTTGTTGTATAACATGATGTTTTGGTGCTTAATTTGTAAAATCATAACCTAATTTGATGTTTAATAGGCTTTTCCTTAATCCCTCCTTATTATCCAATGTATTATTTATTTATTTATTTATTTACAGCATTTATATTCCGCCCTTCTCACACCGAAGGGGACTTAGGGCAAATCACATTACACATATAGGCAAACATTCAATGCCTTTTAACATAGAACAAAGACAAGACAAACATAGGCTCCAAGCGGGCCTCGAACTCATGACCTCCTGGTCAGAGTGATTCATTGCAGCTGGTTGCAGCTGGCTTGCTCTCCCGCCTGCGCCACAGCCCGGGCCCTATTTTCACTTATCCAACATTCTACCGGCCCGTTTATGTTGGATAAGTGAGACTCTACTGTATATATCTGTGGAGAGTCCAGGGTGTGACAAGAGTCCTTTGTCAGTCGGAAGCCAGCACTAATGTTGTAGTTAATCACCCTAATTAGCATTGGAAAGGTCTGTCTCTTGCCTGGGGGGCATCCTTTGTTCAGAGTCATTAGCCGTCCTTGGGGCTCCTTTGCCCTCAGAGTGTTGTTTCCCATCTATTGTTCTGATTTATGAGTTTTTTTTAATACTGATAGCCAGATTTTGTTCATTTTCATGGTTTCCTCCTTTCTGTTGAAGTTGTCCACATGCTTGTGGATTTCAATGGCTTCTCTGTGTAGTCTGACATGATAGTTGGACTGAGTTTATTTGATCAGATTTGTTGTCATCTCCTCCTCAAAGCTTTGTCGCCAGCTTTGTTGCTGTCTTAAGACCAGGGCTCCTGGTCATTCCCCGCTTGGTGCCGGTTCTCTAGGGCTTTCCTTCTCGCTGGCAAGGCCCTTCCCGTCATTCGCTCCTTTCATCTCCCCTCTCCAAAGAGTCTACTTCATCCCAAGAACGGGAGGGTACGAGAGATCATAGGGGGGGAAAGGGGTTCCTGGGGAAAGCAGGTTTTTCTGAGAGGGTTTATTATTAGAAACACTAATGTATTTGGTCCACTAGTTGCCATGGAAACATCTGCACTGAAGTGGCTTTTAAAAATGCAGTGTTGTCTATGAGGCTGGCTGGATCCCGAGGCAGGGCCCAAGCCTCACCTTCCCCTCTTTCCTGAGGAGCCCGGACTGTCAGGAAGGGAGAAACAGCCCTTTAGAGAAGAATAAGAAAGGAGAGCAAGGAAAAGGTCTTCTTCTCTATGCGAGAAGGGTGAAAAAGCCCACCTCTCCTTCACCGGCATTGCTCCTTGCTCCCATTCCCCTCCCCAACTCAGGCCCAGTTTTCTGCATGAATGAGTGGCAGGAGAGACAAATGGGAAGATATTGTTCAGACTCACATCAAGTTATATTTATATACAGATGAGCACAGCAACGTGTCCTTCAGCCACAATCACTTTCCCCTGCTTTCCCTTTCTTTGTGTTGAGATGGAACAATAAACAGTGGCTTAGCAGTAAGCTTGGGTTCATTCTCACTAGAGCGGTCTAAAAGCCATTGCTTTCCACATTGCACATTTATGGCAGCATGATTCCACTATAACTGCCACAATTCCATGCCTTAGAGCAGGGGTCCCCAAACTAAGGCCCGGGGGCCAGATGTGGCCCTCCAAAGTCATTGACCTGGCTCCTGTCCTAAACTTTAGACTTAGGGTTGACCTAAGTCTACCTCATCTTTGGAGGTCACTTTGCTTACCTATAGCCTTATGAGATCATCTAGATGGTCTTTGAGCATCCCTTTCCTTATCTATGGTCTTATGAGACCATCTAGATGGCTTTTGTAGGTCACTTTACTTATCTATGGTCCTATGAAACCATCTAGATGGTCTTTGAGGATCCCTTTCCTTATTTATGGTTTTATGAGACCATCTAGATGGTCTTTGGAGGTCTCTTTGCTTACCTATGATCTTATGAGATCGTCTAGATCTGGGTTCCCAAACTAAGGTCCTCCAAGGTCATTGACCTGGCCTCTGTCCTAAACTTTAGACTTAGGGTTGACCTAAGTCTGAAATGACTTGAAGGCACACAACAACAACAATCCTAATTTTGGACTATTTCATCCTAGTCCAGCCCCCCAACAGTCTGAAGGACAGTGAATCGGCCCTCCACTTAAAAAGTTTGAGGACCCCTGCCTTAGAGCAGTGTGGTCCAACCCGCGGGCCGCATGCGGCCCACCAATTCATTTTTGTTGGCCCTTGCCCTTCTTACTGGGAAAATATTTTAATTACGTAATTAAACATTAATATTTTAATTGCCGTATATACTCGAGTATAAGGAGCCCCGGTGGCAAAGTGCATTAAAACATTGAGCTGCTGAACTTGCAGACCGAAAGGTGCCAGGTTCAAATCCCGGGAGCAGCTTGAGCGCCCACTGTTAGCTCCAGCTCCTGCCAACCTAGCAGTACAAAAACATGCCAATGTGAGTAGATCAATAGGTACCGCTCCGGCGGGAAGGTAACGGCGCTCCATGCAGGCATGCCAATGGCCACATGACTTTGGAGGTGTCTACGGACAACGCCGGCTCTTCGGCTTATAAATGGAGATGAGCACCAACCCCCAGAGTGTGAGTAGATCAATAGGTACTGCTCTGGCAGGAAGGTAACGGCGCTCCATGCAGTCATGCCTATGGCCACATGACCTTAGAGGTGTCTATGGACAACGCTGGCTCTTCGGCTTAGAAATGGAGATGAGCACCAACCCCCAAAATGTGAATAGATCAATAGGTACCGCTCCGGCGGGAAGGTAACGGCACTCCATGCAGTCATGCCTTTGGCCACATGACCTTGTAGGTGTCTATGGACAACGCTGGCTCTTCAGTTTAGAAATGGAGATGAGCACCAACCCCCAGAGTGTGAGTAGATCAATAGGTACCGCTCCGGCAGGAAGGTAACGGCACTCCATGCAGTCATGCCTATGGCGACATGACCTTGGAGGTGTCTACAGACAACGCCAGCTCTTCGGCTTAGAAATGGAGATGAGCACCAACCCCCAGAGTCAGACACGACTGGACTTAACGTCAGGGGAAACCTTTACCTTTACTACTACTCGAGTATAAGCCGACCCAAATATAAGCTGAGCCACCTAATTTTACCACCAAAAAAACCAGGAAAACATTGACTCCAGTATAAATCGTGGGTGGTAAATTTCAGAAATAAAAACAGATACCAATAAAATTACATTAATAGAGGCATCAGTAGGTTAAATGTTTTTGAATATTTACATAAAGCTCAAATTTAAGATAAGGCTGTCCAACTCTGATCCAATCATTATTCTTATCTTCTTCAATGTAAATGTGCTTATGTATCCTTTTAATGATAATAGAGTAAAATAATACATGTAATAATAATAATAATAAATACAGGAAAATAATACATGTAATAATAAATATAGGAAAATAATAAATGCAATAATAATAATAAGATCAGAGTGAAATAATAAATGTATTATTATTAATAATAATAATAATAGAGTAAAATAAATGTAATAGTAGCAACAATAATAGAGAAAAATAATAAATGTAATAATATCAATAATAATAGAGAAAAATAATAAATGTACCATATATTCTCGAGTATAAACTGACCCAAATATAAGCCAACCAGGACCCTCACCCTAGTATAAGCCGAGGGGGGCTTTTTCAGTCTTAAAAAAAGGACTGAAAAACTAGGCTTATACTCGAGTATATACAGTATGTAATTCAATATTAATTACATAATTTGTCTTCTTTCTGGAATGTCTCTGGCCCTCACATTCCTATACTAAAGTTTGATTGGCCCTTGGGTAAACAAAGGTTGAATTGAACTATCAGCTGTCCACTTTTTCAGGGTGTGGGACGCCTGCAAAAGTGGAACAAACATGAATTAGAAATACAGTATTGATCATTTTTAACCCGGAGAGCAGCTCTCTAGAGATCTCTTAAGTTCTCTGGCATGACTCTATGCTGAAGGACCTTGAATTTGACCATAGAATTTGACCATAGGACTGCATTGGAGAACCTAAAGATTCCTGGAGAAGTATTCTTTCTAAGAATGCATCAGTCCTCCAGTCCGTCCCTACTAGAAGTAGCACTGGAGGTCCTAGCAATTCCTAGAGAAAACATTTTAATCAAATGTGAATAATCACATCTGCAAAAGTCGAACCCACAAATGTGGATGCTTGGTGGCACCTTGAAAGAGGGAAAATGCTTAGAATAGTGGCCTGGCCAAATTACAAACCTCAGGATTACGTTGGATGCAACTATAGTAGAAAAAAGGGATTTGTAGTGCTACAATTATATAGTGGAAGGCCGGTAGGCTATTAGGAATTGTGGGAGTAGAAGTCCAAAACATCTGGAGGGCCCAAGTTTGCCCATGCCTGGTGTAAAAGAATCCCTTATCTAGCCATCTCTTCCAGCTATGATTAACAGTATCTTCTTGTAACTTCTCAAATGGTGATTGGGATTTGCCTTCATAATGGGTTTCTCAAAAAGGCAACAAGCAAACTTCAAACCTTCCTTTATTGAAGGCAGCTTGTTTCAACAAACTAGAGTTTAAATGAAGCACATTTTTCAAAATAAATGGAAGCATTGGCTCCCAACCCACTTTGCGAGGGCTCTATAGGTGAGAAGAAGGTTGTGTCTATAAGGTTTTTAGCTTTCTCTCCCAAAGAGTGCCAGTGTGTCACCAAACTACAACTCCAATGTGTCCATAGCATGAAACCATGGCAATCAAAGAGGTGTCAAACTGCATTAATTCTACGGTGTAGAGTAGTTGAGAGTCAATGCATTGTTGCAATTTCTTCCCCAATCATAACCCTATTTACTTTAATGTCCAAATGCAGCTCCTGCCTGGGATCCTATTGAGGCTCCACTCTTGTGCAGATTCTCTTAAACTAGTGTGTTTGTACTTTTGATTATTTCATTGAAATGTTTGGCAGTACTCTTTTACAAATGTGGCACAGATTCACGCATGAATTTGAGAGCAGACTGTGAGGAGGAACTGTGAAATCACACTTGTTTGGTTAGTTAGTTCATTTATTTCTGACGTTGGATTACATGTGAATTTCCACTGCATGGTAGGGTTAGCATGTAATTAATTACTTTTAGAATAGTCTTTGTTCAGAGGTCAGTGATTTCTGGTCAATTTTGGTATAGGTGTGTTTTTTTTTATATAAGGATGATTGGTAAAACCATTGATTAATTGGCTGGAGTTTATGTCAAACATTTGTCCTATACTTTGGAAGTTAGGAGCACATTGGCACACAGTGCATTAAAAATAGATGCATATTGCACATGGTGGCACCTTGGACTCTGTGCCTGGATGCACTCCGAGGTTCCTTTTTCTTTGGTTGGGCATTCAGTTGCAGATTTGGTGTCTTGGATTGGTTGCACAAAAGTTGTGTTGCAAAATTAATTCTTGGGAGAATTGTGAAATACTTTCAGTAAATTGACTGTTTTGAGAAAACAAGAGATGAGAGAGACAAAGGGTGGATCATATTGTGGTCCTCATTTGTTTCCAGTTTTGACTGTTTTCTTTCATGATTGTTGTGAGCCAAATAGAAATCAATACCAGGTAGGAATCAGGTAATGGTGTCATGATTTTCATTTGTAGAAGAATTGGCAGGGAAACTGCCCCACCATGAGCCACGGCACATTTTGCAGGAATGTAAGACAGGCCTTTCTTGGTAACTGTTTCCAGGCTCCTGAACTCTCTGAGATGGAAAGGAGATGGGCATCATCTCTCTTTCTTTTCTACTGGTTGGCAAAGACATTTTTTAAAAATTTGTTCAGACTTTATAAATAGATGAAGGGCGCTTCTATACCACTGCATCTTAAACTGTTGTTCCCCTTCACTGAATGTTGGTGTCCTGAAAAATTTGGCCACAGTAAAAGGTTTCTGAACCTCACTTAGTGACTGTTTTAGAACCTGTTGTGCCATTATTACAGTGGACTCATAGAAGATGCTTCGCCTGTACTTCAAAAAAAAAAGGAAGATCAGCTTGTTCAACAACTCCTGCAAACACTTATTTGGTATCAGTAAATGTTTGGATTTTATACCTTTTTTATATACCTATATACCTGGGGTCATGAAAAACTTTCTCAGGCTGAAAGGGGCTCCAAGTGAAAAAGTTTAAGAAGCCCTGTTCTACACTAACCCATTCATCCAGTGTAAATGTGCCCCAGAACAGGGTCAGATCCAGCCATTAGCCACATGGCCGGGGAACAAATCTGTTCCACTGAAACAGCAGGCATCTCACCTCCTCTGTGTTTCTATTACTGATGTTCTTAGATGGCCATAGGGCTCCATGTGATCTCCTAGTCATCATGGGATACTTGATATGATATTAAAACAACATGAATGTGGACACCCCATTCTGTCATTGTTAGAGGTGCCCACATCACTAGGAAGAAAGAGTGAGGACTATCATTCTTGTTGGAAGTGAAGAAGCACCAAATGTTGTATATAGAGCAAGGAAGAACAAAGGGAACCCTGCAGTACAGGTCTGATATCTGTTTCTCACCTTTGTTTCCTAGATCTTTGTAACTCAAGGTGTTTTGATTCTTGCCTACATGTAGAGACCACCTCCCACTTCTTACCAAAAGTCTTTAGTTCCATCCTTTATTACCCTTTTGTTTGAGGAAGGATCATCATGAGACCTCTCTCTATCTCAAGATGAGAGTCAGCCTTCAGGACTCTTCTACCAATGTTATTTTTCTTTCTTTGATCTACCGTATTTACATTCAGTGCCATATAACATAGAACAGTGACAGAGACAGACGCAGAGGCAATTTAAACCTTCTCCAGCTTCCAGCTTCCAGCTTCCTGAGGGTATGCTGGTGAGCAGCCAGCTGCAGCCAGCTGAGACCAATCACTCTGACCAAGAGGTCATGAGTTCGAGGCCAGCTCGGAGCTGCGTTTGTCTCTGTCTTTGTTCTATGTCAAGGCATTGAATGTTTGCCTTATATGTGTAATGTGAGGTGTATATGTGTAAATGTGAGGTGAGAAGGGCGGAATATGAATACTGTAAATAAATAAATAAATAATTCCAGCCACAGGGGGAGCAGCTGCTTCATCATCCACTGTGACGGCAACTTCCTCATTCCAACGGTGGCTGGGTGATTTTTATGGTGTCGTAAATTAGCCTCCCCACATATAAGTGGTACCTAAATTTCCTACTTGATAGATGCAACATCTTTCGGGTTGCTTAGGTCAACAACGAGCAGGGGCTATTTTTTATTCTAATTGTTGGGTGCTCACCCCGACATGGGCTGGCCTCGAACTCATGACCTCTTGGTCAGAGTGATTTAGTGCAGCTGGCTGCTAACCAGCCTGTGCCACAGTCCGGCCCCAATGATCCATCCCCTTTCTTATCACTGCCCTGAAGCCATGGGATACTCAAGAGTTTTCAAGCTCCAAAAGTATCTCCCAACTTTGCCCAGACTGAGACAAACTCCAAGTCAGCCAAAAAACAATGCTCACCAGGAGAAGCTGCACATCACGAAGATAGTCAGCCTTCCATTCAGTGTAAATCTGGGGTTTCATTCTAGTGCAGACAAGCCCTTAGCTGCTGGAATAAATTAGAACAGCGTGGACGCTATTTGTCCTATTGATGCTTTGAAAAAATTAACGTGCTTTATCTTCCGATTACAATTTTATCTCTATTATTAGCTTTCTCGAGCACTATTAGCGGGAAAGCGGCAGGGCTAGCAAGTTAATGCATGCATAAATGTTTCATTAGTGAGCGAAGCAGCGACGGAAAACGTTGTTCATCTTCTTGAGGCAAGGAGGGTCCCGCTTAGATGTGTGAGCTCCCATTCTTTACATCTCTCCACAATATGGTCCTTTTGTCTGAGCAATTCATAGGGCAATTTCTTACATCCCCATAACCTAAAAACTTTGCATTTTGGACTACCCGGGGAATCAAATTTGAAGCCAAGATCCAACAGGCTTGCCTCTTTTTACACTTCCCCATAACGTAACTTGTATTCCCAGATTCTTACTCTGAAAGGTGTGAATGGATAGGTTTGCAAAAATGTGCATACTTGAAAAGTAGGAAGAGTTTAGGGTTTAGCTTTCAAATGTAATCCATGGAAAACATTGTCCAGATATGCTTTAGTCAATGGAGGATGGTGGAGACAAGCAGTGTGCCCAGGTTTAAAAGACTAGACAGATAAATGAGAGATAGGGACCATCCAGATGTTGACATCATAGATATATGAGTTCCCGTTCCGAAATCATTGACTAGCTATTACAAGAATTGGCAGAGAGATAGATGCACCGGCAGGCAGGCAGACTGACTGACGCTGATGGAAAGTAAATTGATTTGCAGGTGTGTTTTGGGGAAACTGCCTGAAAAAAGCAGGAGTACAAGATCCACTTCAGAAATCTAATCTGTCAGACTCCATTCACCCTTAAATACTACTACAATGGAGTTGACATTGTCTATTTACAGTTCTGCTGAATAGGCAGCAGGGCAAACCTTGAAGCGATATTGTGGCTTCAGCTGCTTTTCTCTGCAATCATAACTTTAATCCCTTTGTTTCTTTATGGTTAATTGACGCAGTAGTCACTTTGTGTGTATGAACACTAGTGTTGTGCTTTTGTATGGAATTGCTGTTCGTTTCATTTGTTTTGTCTCTTTTTCGTATTTGTTCCCGCTAATGAAAATGGGGAGCCTATATGAACAGAATTTTCATCTGGCTTATGAAAAAATGAAAATTTTCGGACCATTGGCTGCAATGGGCAAGCTTCTGAGGCTCACCCCCCCCCCCCAGCTCTGTATTTGGGCTAGAGGGGTGAAAATCGCTACACACGGAGGGCATTTCGACCCCTTTTAGCCCACCAATTTTTAAAACGTTTGGGTCTTCCCCAGAGTACTATTGTTATTATTGATATTATTATTATTAACACCCATTGGCACACGTCAGTTGTCATGGGGGAGTACTCCTCTCTCAGACTCAGCTTAGGGTCCCAGAATAACTGTTGTTCTTAACACTAATATTAAGACCCATTGGTACACATCAGATGTAATGAGGAGGCACTCCTCTCTCAGAACCAGCTTAGGGTCCCAGAATAACAATTATTTTTAATATTAGCACAGTATTAATATTAAGACCCATTGGTACACATCAGATGTAATGGGAAGGCACTCCACTCTCAGAACCAGCTTAGGGTCCCAGAATAACAATTGTTCTTAATATTAGCACAGTATTAATATTAAGACCCATTGGTGCACATCAGATATAATGGGAAGGCACTCCACTCTCAGAACCAGCTTAGGGTCCCAGAATAACAATCGTTCTTAATATTAGTACAGTATTAATATTAAGACCCATTGGTACACATCAGATGTAATGAGGAGGCACTCCTCTTTCAGAACCAGCTTAGGGTCCCAGAATAACAATTGTTGTTAATATTAAAATTAAGACCCCTTGGTATACATCAGACATAATGAGGAAGCAGCCCTCTCTCAGACTCAGCTTAGGGTACCAGAGGTACTATCATTATTTATATCAATATTATTATTAACACCCATTGCTACACATCAACTGTAATGGGAAAGCAGCCCTCTGTCAGCACCTGCTCATTGTTACAGGGCCGAAATGAAAGGAAAACTAAAGCAAGCGCGATGACTGTGTGGCTTCCATTTTCATGTCGCCTCTCATTTCCTACAAAAATGTCTTCATTCGTTTTGTGTAGACGAACAGTCAATACGAAACAATAGCACGAAAGAAACGAAGGAAATTTTTTTGCACGCATCTGTAATGCAGACATCTTGAATTGGTAGCCCCAAGGGCGATGCAGTCGAACTTGATTGTGCCACACAGGGATACACAATCCAAGCACTCCTGGCAGATGGCCATTCGCCTTCTCTTTTTAAAAAAACTCAAAGAAGGAGATTCTACTACACTTTGAGGGAAAGCATCAGTTGTACAATGTGGGTATTAATTCAGCAGAAGAATGGAGTAGCAGAATCACAAGTTAATTACATGAGCATAGATTTACTCTACACAAAGATAATGTGATGTTTTTGCCCCTGTGACAGGGAGTTTGTAGACTTTCTAGCAGCAGTGAGAAAATTAGTTAAATTAGTTGTTCTCACCTACATGTACAAAATGAATGATGAGTTCCAGCCAAATCAGGCATAGCAAGCCACTTTCAAGTTTAGAATGGTTGGCTATAAAGGGTCAGCCTATGGAAGTATTCCTGAGGAACATCAAGACCCTGGTCTAAATCAAGTCCCGTTTCAGTCAAATGAATATACAAGTTGGTGTGTTTAAGGATCAGAAACTTTTCAATGGGTTTTTCAACCCACAGCATATTGATGATGGAAAGTCAGCTTGCCACTGAACTACTGCAAAGGAAGAAGCTTCAGAACCTTCCATTTTATGGAGCCCTTTCCAACTGTTTTCCCATCCTCTTCATGTCCCTGAGCACATGTTTTATAAGATCAGGTGGACAGAGTTACAGCGTGAAGAAGGTCCCAAAGCAAAACAGTTCTGCAGCTGTTCATTAGCATCCAAGAACCATTCCCAGAACTCATTTGCCTTGCTAAAAATCTCATTCAGCAAAAGAGTGGCAGTGAAATTATTTTCCTTCTCAGTTTTTTTGGGACTGAAGTTAGAACTTACCACATAGAGCTTGAATGCTCCATTCATATGGCAGCTGAAATATTGGATTTACCAAATACGGAATAACCCCCATATCTGCAGGACTAGTACCATGCTTTCATATACATACATCTGACAAATATATGTTTTCAGTCTCTATGCACTTTCTAGGTGTTCCAGGTTATTTTATCATATGCTTCCATAGGATGTTGACTGCAGAGTTACATTGGAGGGCTTAGCAATGCCTAGATATAGATAGGTGTTCTCTTGAGAGATGTCTTAGGTCCTCCAGAGCAGCTCAATGGCATGCTTCTTTCAGAAGTCATTCATTTCGTAGAGTTCACTTTTAACCATATTTTTTGTATAGCCATGGGTGGCTCTAAAGCAGGCATAGGCAAACTTGGGCTCTCCGAGTGTTTTGGGTTGCAACTTCCATAATTCCTAACAGCCAGTAAGTAAGGGAGTTGTAGTCCAAAACACCTGGAAGGCCCAAGTTTGGCCATGCCTGCTCTAAAGAGACGCTTTCTCACAGGGCTGATCTGGAGTGCCAGATGCTGATTTATCCCTCAGATGGTTTTGACCACAAGCTCTCTTGACTATCCAGTGGTGCCAAACCCTGTGTGGTGCCTCTCCATGGCCACTTGTATTGTCTTTCCCCATTCCCATTGTCATGGAAGCCAATAAACATTATATGGCTAGTGCCCACTGCTCATCATCCAATGTGACATTGGTCAAGGCTATCAGAAACTTCGATCCCAATAGTAGCAGAGCATTAATTCACAGTCCAAGTTCAGCAGGGGTGCAAAGTTAGAAAGAACTTCTAACTGAGCTAAAGCTCAAAAGTGACATGCACAAGAAGTGGAAAAGGGGAGAAATCACCAAAGAAGAATTCAAACGTATAGCCAACACCTGTAGGGAAAAGGTTCGCAAGGCTAAAGCGCAAAATGAGCTCAGGCTTGCCAGGGACATAAAAAACAACAAAAAAGGCTTTTTTGCTTACGTTGGTAGAAAAAGGAAGAAAAAGGAGGCGATAGGGCCATTGCAAGGAGAAGATGGGGTGATGGCGACAGGGGACAGGGAAAAGGCAGAACTACTTAATGCCTTCTTTGCCTCGGTCTTCTCAGAAAAAGAAAGCCATCTTCAACCTCAGCAACACGGAATGGACGAAGGATTGGGGGAAATCCAACCCCAAATAGGGAAACAAGTTGTCCAGGAACACTTGGCCTCTCTAAACGAATTCAAGTCCCCAGGGCCAGATCAGCTACACCCAAGAGTACTGAAGGAACTAGCGGAAGTTATTTCAGAACCACTGGCAATTATCTTCGAGAGTTCTTGGAGAACGGGAGAAGTCCCAGCAGATTGGAGGAGGGCGAATGTGGTCCCTATCTTCAAGAAGGGAAAAAAGAACGACCCAAACAATTACCGTCCGGTCAGCCTCACATCAATACCAGGCAAAATTCTGGAAAAGATCATTAAGGAAGTGGTCTGCGAACACTTAGAAACAAATGCGGTCATTGCTAATAGTCAACACGGATTTACCAAAAACAAGTCATGCCAGACTAATCTGATCTCTTTTTTCGATAGAGTTACGAGTTGGGTCGATACAGGGAATGCTGTGGATGTACCGTACCTGGATTTCAGGAAGGCCGTCGACAAAGTCCCCCACGACCTTCTGGCAAACAAACTAGTAAAATGTGGGCTAGACAAAACTACGGTTAGGTGGATCTGTAATTGGCTAAGCGAACGAACCCAAAGGGTGCTCACCAATGCGTCGTCTTCATCATGGAAAGAAGTGACAAGTGGAGTGCCGCAGGGCTCCGTCCTGGGCCCGGTTCTGTTCAACATCTTTATTAACGACTTAGACGAAGGGTTAGAAGGCACGATCATCAAGTTTGCAGACGACACAAAACTGGAAGGGATAGCTAACACTCCAGAAGACAGGAGCAGAATTCAAAACGATCTTGACAGACTAGAGAGATGGGCCGAAACTAACAAAATGAAGTTCAACAGGGACAAATGCAAGATACTTCACTTCGGCAGAAAAAATGGAAATCAAAGATACAGAATGGGGGACGCCTGGCTTGACAGCAGTGTGTGCGAAAAAGACCTTGGAGTCCTCGTGGACAACAAGTTAAACATGAGCCAACAATGTGATGCGGCTGCTAAAAAAGCCAATGGGATTCTGGCCTGCATCAATAGGGGAATAGCGTCTAGATCCAGGGAAGTTATGCTCCCCCTCTATTCTGCCTTGGTCAGACCACACCTGGAATACTGTGTCCAATTTTGGGCACCACAGTTGAAGGGAGATGTTGACAAGCTGGAAAGCGTCCAGAGGAGGGCGACTAAAATGATTAAGGGTCTGGAGAACAAGCCCTATGAGGAGCGGCTTAAAGAGCTGGGCATGTTTAGCCTGCAGAAGAGAAGGCTGAGAGGAGACATGATAGCCATGTACAAATATGTGAAGGGAAGTCATAGGGAGGAGGGAGCAAGCTTGTTTTCTGCTGCCCTGCAGACTAGGACATGGAACAATGGCTTCAAACTACAGGAAAGGAGATTCCACCTGAACATCAGGAAGAACTTCCTCACTGTGAGAAAGGCTGTTCGACAGTGGAACTCTCTCCCCGGGGCCGTGGTGGAGGCTCCTTCCTTGGAGGCTTTTAAGCAGAGGCTGGATGGCCATCTGTTGGGGGTGCTTTGAATGCGATTTCCTGCTTCTTAGCAGGGGGTTGGACTAGATGGTCCATGTGGTCTCTTCCAACTCTACTATTCTATGATTCTATGATTCTATGATTCTAAGATTAACAGGATAACACAATAGAGAAGTTGAATATCCACTCTAGGATCATATGTCAGAATGTCCAGAGTACAAGGTTGAATCACAATCTGTAGCCGAGGTCCAAGGCAAATCCAGGGTTCAGGAAACATGAGATAGCAAGAGTCCAAGGTTGTAGCTTCTAGAACTGATGTTGCAGCCAGCAACAAGGTGCTAGGATTGTGTTCCTTCAAATCTAAATTCATAGGTGTTACCTGTTGCTGTCTCTCTTCTCAGCTAATCTTGAGGACCTGCACAGCTGAGACCTCTTTTTTTTCAGGTTCAGAAAAGCTGAAGCAGTTCACTCTTCCTCAGCCTGCTCAGAGGAACTCATACTTGTTCTGTAGGGTGAGAAGCAATAGCTCCTTCCATGGATGCTTCTTTAAAGCTTGGCTGAGGGAGCTACTGGACTCTGCTGGGTTCCAGCTCAACTGCTGGACCTTCCACCAGCATTTCATCACCCTCACGTTCCCAAAGATAGCCATATAAACAGTTGTGATCAGTTCTATCTCAGAACCAGCCCAACTGCTTACATAGGCCCAAAGGTGCTTAGATTCTCAGGGAGAAGTCAAAACAAGTTAGTACTTTGGTTTATTCGGTTTGAGGATACATTTACCCAAATAAGTCCCACACATGCAAGTCTCTTCTGGTGTGAGAGAATTGTCTGTCTGCAAGGATGTTGCCCAGGGACGCCTGGTTGTTTTGATGTTTTTACCATCCTTGTGGGAGGCTTCTCTCATGTCCCCGCATGGAGCTGGAGCTGATAGAGGGAGCTCATCCGCGCTCTCCTCGGGTTGGATTCGAGCCAGCAACCTTCATGTCAGCAACCCAACCTTCAAGTCATCAGTCCTGCCGGCACAGTCCAGATTTATTTCGTGTCCAGAGGATTGGAGCTGATTCAGATCTTCACCATGTTTTCTATTATTCACTGCAAACATATTTTTGTTGTACTGTATAAGCAGGGAAATATCCACCTGTGAATTTCATGTCTGTTGAAAGTGGAGTTTCTCTAATTTACCAATTTAGGGAAAATCAGAGAGTGCATTTAGCCAAGCTTAAAAGTGGACTATTTGGGGACTGCAGCTGCCAAATATATTTATCCTCGATATATTTATTCAGACGGGTCTTTCAGTTTGAATTATGGAGGAGGAGTAGGTCATAAAGTAGTGTGGTGCACTTTTTAAAGCTTTATTTGAAACTAGGTTTTAAACACGTTTTTCAACTGCCTTATTTAACTTTTTCAAATTAATGAGTTGGGTCATTTAAAAATTATTCTTATCTGCCTTGAACTCAATTCTGGGAGAATGGTGTGATATCAATTTAATGAAGCGGGCATGCATCCAATTCATCAACCAACCTGGGATTTGTAGTTTTGTACAGAAAATATTTGTCCTTTCAGGTGAGGATGAAATAGGAAAAACGATTTCTATTCCTGCATCAAAGCAGATATTCCTCAAGCTCAATGCCTCATTTCTATTTTTTCCCCTAATTCCTGCCTTTTGACAGTATTTCCTTCCATTCAAAATCCTTGAAAGGGGACTAAAAGGTTTCCAAGAAAGATCTAAACAGATCCTGGGAGACTTGATAAAAGTATGTTCAGATAGGTGTGTCCTGTATTCTGGTTAAATATGCCCTGCTTTCTCATTATGGCTTGTTAGAGAAAAGTGCCAGAATAGTCATGGTTGTGCTCGTTTATGAGTGCATCCACACAGTTAAATTAATGCAGTTCAATACCACTTTAACTGCCATGGCTCAATCCTATAGAATCCTGGGAGTAGTTGTTTAATGAGGCACCAGTAGTCTTTGGCAGTGAAGGTTAAAGAACTTGTAAAAATCCAAGGTCTCTATTGTAGTGATCTCTGGCAGTTAAAGCAGTATCAAACTACATTAATTCTGCACTGTAGATGCACCAATAGTCTTCCATGTTATCCACAGTTTTCTCTTGGAATTCCTGGCTGACTCAAAATAAGTTAAGCATTCCCCATCCAGAATCCCAAAATCCAAAATATTCCAAAATTCAAAATTTATTTATTTATCTTATCAGAAGTGAACCGAGGGTACAGGTGTAATGTATTTAAAAACCAAAGTTAAAGATTTGGCATTATACTATTATGAAGCCTCCGGTGGTGCAGTGTGTTAAAGCGCTGAGCTGCTGAACTTGCAGACCAAAAGATTCCAGGTTCAAATCCGGGGAGCGGAGTGAGCGCCCGCTGTTAGCTCCAGCTCCTGCCAACCTAGCAGTTTGAAAACATGCAAATGTGAGTAGATCAATAGGTACCACTCCGGCGGGAAGGTAACGGCGTTCCATGCAGTCATGCCAGTGGCCACATGACCTAGGAGGTGTCTATGGACAACACCGGCTCTTCGGCTTAGAAATGGAGATGAGCACCAACCCCCAGAGTCAGACACTACTAGACTTAACGTCAGGGGTAACCTTTACCTTACCTTTGACCAGAAGCTGGCCACTTGGAATGCCTCTTGTGTTGCTATAAGAAGGTCCTCCCATTGTGCATGTGGCAGCGCTCAGGCTGCATTTCAGTAGGTGGTCTGTGGTTTGCTCTTCTTGCATGTCGTGGACTCCACTTAAGGCTGGCTCTGCATCTCGTGGTGCCAGAGCAGTCTGTTCAGCGTCTTCCAAGTTGCCCAATCTGTGTGCCCAGGGGCGAGTCTCTCATCTGGTGTCAGCCATGGATTGAGGTTCCAGGTTTTAGTCTGCCACTTTTGGACTTTCACTTGCTTAGGTGTTCCTGTGAGTATTTATGTAGATCTTAGAAAAATATTTCCTCATTCAATGTGGTGGTGTGCTGGGTGATATCCAAACAGGGGATAGACTGGAGATGTCACTTTCTTGGTCCTTTCATTGCTGGCTGCTACTTCCCGATGGATGTCAGGTGGCACAATGCCAGCTAAGCAGTATAATTCCTCCAGTGGTGTAGGATGTAGACATCCTGTGGTAATGCATCATGTCTTATTAAGAGCCACATCCACTGTTTTAACATGGTGAGATGTGTTCCACACTGGGCATGCGTATTCAGCAGCAGAGCAGCAAAGCGGAAGTGCAGGTGTCTTCATCATGTCTGGTTGTGATCCCCAGGTTGTGCCAGTCAGCTTTCGTATGATATTGTTTCTAGCACCCACTTTTTGCTTGATATTCAAGCAATGGTTCTTGTAGGTCAGAGCACGTTCCAGGTAACTCCCAGGTATTTTGTTGATTCAAAATCACCCACATAGATAACTGAGATAGTGACACCTTTGCTTTCTGATTGTTCACTGTGCCCAAACTTTATTCCATGAACAAAATTATTTATAAAATGTTATGAATACCTTCAGGCTACGTGTAGAAGGTGTATCTGACATATCAATGCATTTTGTGTTTAGACTTGGGACCCATATCTAAGATATCTCGTTATGTGTATGGAAATATTCCAAAATCCTAAATATGGAATGCTTCTGGACACTTAACCTGTACTCCTAAAGCTACAAGCACCAACATCCCAGAGGATCAGAATCCAAAATGACCTGCACAAACTAGAGAACTGGCTGGGCCAAAATAACAAAATGAATTTCAACAAGGAGAAATGTACAGTACTGCATTTTAGGCAGAAAAAAATCCAAAATGCACCTAACTAGGATGGGGGACACCTTTCTTGAAAACAGACCATGTGAAAGGGATTTAGAAGTCTCAGGAGATCACAAGCTGAACACGAATCGACAGTGTGATGTGGCAACTACAAAAGCAAATGTAATTCTATACTGAATCAATGGGAATCTAGTGTTTAGATTGAGAAACATCAGTTTTATTTTCTACTTTCATCAGACATTGCCTGGAATAATCCTGTGTCCAGTTCTGGGCATCACAATTCAAGAAGGAGATGGACAAGATGGAAAGTGTCCAAAGAATGGAAACCAGAATGATTAAAGGTCTGGAAGCTCTGAGAGGAAAGGTTTAGGAATATGAGAATGTTTAACTTGGAGAAGGGCAGGCTGAGAGCCATGTTTGGGGTCACATTGAGGAGCGGAAAGTTTGATTTCTTTTGCTCTAGTGCAGTGGGGCCCAACCTGTGGGCCATGGCCCACTGGTGGGTTGTGAGACTTAAAATAAGGTCTGCGGCTTTAGATGATTAAATATGGTCTTCTGTGGGTGAGAAGATAGCAACAACTGGATGTCATATGTTCTATATCAGAAACTAGAGCTGACGTGATCTATGCAATGTGATTTTCTCAATCAGCACCCTAAATAACCAAACTGAATCTAGAGTTTATTTATCTATTTACAGTATTTATATTCCACCCTTCTCACCCCGAAGGGGACTCAGGGCGGATTACAATGAACACATATATGGCAAACATTCAATGCCAACAGACAAACAACATATATAGACAGACACAGAGGCATTTAACTTTTTTTTTCCAGCTTCACGATTCCAGTCACAGGGGGAGCTGTTGCTTCATTGTCCACTAGTGGCTGTACTTCCTCATTCCTTTCCTCGTGTTTTGCTGGCAGTTTTATGATGTTGTAAATTAGTTAAATTAGCCTCCTGCATTAAGCATACCTAAATTTCCTTACTTGACAGATGCAACTGTCTTTCGGGGCTGCTTAGGTCAACAGCAAGCCGGGCTATTTAATGGTCGGGAGCTTAATCCGACCCGGGTTTTGAACTCATGACCTCTTGGTCAGTAGTGATTTATTGCAGCTGGTTACTAGCCAGCTGCGCCACAGCCCAGCCCAAAAACTGATTTGTAACCTTTTTGGTACTAATGTTGGAGAGTGGTCAAAGTGGTTCCTGGTCAAAGTGGTCCCTGATTTTAAAAGGTTGGTAACCACTGCTCTAGAGACTAGGACCGCAATGAATTCAATTATAGAATCATAGAATCATAGAATAGTAGAGTTGGAAGAGACCACATGGGCCATCCAGTCCAACCCCCTGCCAAGAAGCAGGAAATCGCATTCAAAGCACCCCCGACAGATGACCATCCAGCCTCTGCTTAAAAGCCTCCAAAGAAGGAGCCTCCTTTTCCAATTGCAGGAAAAGAAATTACATCTAGTCATTGGGAAGTATTTCTTGACAATCCAAACTGTTAGGCAATGGAATATGCTGCCTGGGAGATTGTGTCTTCCTGCCTGGCAGAATGAGATTGGACTGGATGGTTTCTTGGGGTATCTTCCAGCTCTATGATTCTATGAGCATGCTTACATGCTTGTGTTTCTCCTGGACCAATCGGGTGATTGTAGTCCCACCTCCACCTCAGGCTGCTGCCTTTCCCATCTTCGTGGAGAACAGTCGGGTCTTTTTGGTCGACTCGGTACTTCTCTCCACATTGATTAATGCGCCCCGGTAGTAATTAGCTCACCAGGCTGTCAACTTGTCAGAGCGCATTGATTTCATTCAGGCCTTGTTAATTTTTCCTCCCTCTGGCCATCTCACCCTAGTCGCAACCTCAGCTCGTGACAATTTGGCATCCAGCCCTCCTCTTTCGGAGAGGTGGGAAGCGGGACTGGATCACCCGACAAGTGGAGGAGCCCAAGGGTCCTGTGCCGGAGGAAGATTGGGATACAATTCTTCACTGAGATTCCTCTTGAAAGAAGCCAATGAGTAATTTCAGCAAGGCTCTTCCTGCTTTATGGAAGCCTCCAAAAATGGCACCGTTTTTAAAGCATATTTGCAGTTCTGGATTGATTCTGCACAAAATTCACACATAATGTCTTTGTAGAGAAAACAACACATTCTGGGCTGGAAGCAGGATGTTTTGTGAAGAACATAATATTTCTGCATAAATACTGCTCCCTTTATAGAAAATGTGCACAAAACAAGCATGTGAGAAGTTTGTGGAGTCTAACTTCCCAACTGTGAAGATTTTCATAGTCTTAGATTCTTCTTGTTGGGCTTTCTGAATCCAATGTGTGCATAGAAAGGGGCATTTTAAATATATATATATATATATATATATATATATATATATATATATGAGCCTCCGGTGGCTCAGTGTGTTAAAGCGCTGAGCTGCTGAACTTGCAGACTAAAAGGTCCCAGGTTCAAATCCGGGGAGCGGAGTGAGCACCTGCTGTTAGCTCCAGCTTCTGCCAACCTAGCAGTTCAAAAACATGCCAACGTGAGTAGATCAATAGGTACCGCTCCGGCGGGAAGGTAACGACATTCCATGCAGTCATGCCGGCCACATGACCTTGGACGTGTCTATGGACAATGCCTGCTCTTTGGCTTATAAATGGAGATGAGCACCAACCCCCAGAGTCGGACACGATTGGTCTTAACATCAGGGGAAACCTTTACCTTTACTATATATATATATATATATATATATATATATATATATATATATACACACACATACTAGCTGTACCCGGCCACGCGTTGCTGTGGTGTAGTCCTTAGTGGGGTTTGCCTCGTGGCTTGGAAGGTGGCATAAAGAGGATTCCCCGTAGGTATGAAGCAGCCAGGCTTTGATGCTGCAAGGGTATTCAAGTTGGCCAACAATGGAGTCCCCTAGGTATGAAGCAGCCAGGCTTTGATGCTGCAAGGGTATTCAAGTTGGCCAACAATGGAGTCCCCTAGGTATGAAGCAGCCAGGCTTTGATGCTGCAAGGCTATTCAATGGGATTCAAGTTGGCCGACAATGGAGTCCCCTAGGTATGAAGCAGCCAGGCTTTGATGCTGCAAGGCTATTTAATGGTATTCAATTTGGTTGACAATGGAGTCCCCTAGGTATGAAGCAGCCAGGCTTTGATGCTGCAAGGCTATTCAATGGTATTCAAGTTGGCCGACAATGGAGTCCCTTAGGTATGAAGCAGCCAGGCTTTGATGCTGCAAGGCTATTTAATGGTATTCAATTTGGTTGACAATGGAGTCCCCTAGGTATGAAGCAGCCAGCTTTTGATGCTGGAAGGCTATTCAATGGTATTCAAGTTGGCCGACAATGGAGTCCCCTAGGTATGAAGCAGCCAGGCTTTGATGCTGCAAGGCTATTCAATGGGATTCAAGTTGGCCGACAATGGAGTCCCCTAAGTATGAAGCAGCCACGTTTTGATGCTGCAAGGCTATTTAATGGTATTGAAGTTGGCCGACAATGGAGTCCCCTAGGTATGAAGCAGCCAGCCTTTGATGCTGCAAGGCTATTCAGTGGTATTCAAGTTGGCCGACAATGGAGTTCCCTAAGTATGAAGCAGCCAGCCTTTGATGCTGCAAGGCTATTCAATGGTATTCAAGTTGGCCTGGAGGAGGTACCTGTGACTTCCTGGCATTTTCCCTGACTTGGTGAAGAAGCTGAGGAGGGTGCTCTGGTGAGGGATCCTGATGATGGCGGCGAGTGAGGGGAAGGAGGCAGCCAGGAGGAGAAGCTGGGGCTCCGGCTCCCAGGGGCCGGGGCTTGCGAGCAGGGCGCACGGGGAACAGCCATTGTCGGCCGGCCGGGGAGTGACGTCATGGGAGGAGGGGTCACAGAGAGAGGGAAAGGCAAAGCTTGTTTTGGAGGAGTGTGGGGTGAGTGGATCCCATGGAGTTTCTGACCCGATGTTTTGTTGTTTCAACCTGGAGGCGTGGATAATGGATTCTGTGGTCAAATTTGGAGTTTGGAGTGTGTTTAGTTTTGTTGTTTTGCTCAGTGCTCGAATTCCATCACTCTTTTATATATATAGATATATATTCAAATACTCTTTCTTTTCTTAGATGTAGCACCTGGTGCATAATAGGGCACTTGTTTTCCGTGCCTCTTAAAAAGCCAGGGCACAAAAAGGAACAAATCGGTGGAATTTAAATGCATCCAATATTCATATTGTTTATAATTTTGGTAGAACTTCCACCAATGGAGGCTCCAACTATTTTTTATAGTTGTATTTCATCTTCTTCATGTCGAATTGCCATGATTATTCTATAGATGATCCAACCAACTTACTGCTTATCTCAGTTTCATCCCAAGGCCAACACATTTGTGTGGTATTTTTTCTTTTTAGGGGCCATGTGTCACTTTAACAATGTTTTTGACATGGTTTCTTTTTTAACACAATTCACTGATGCTGACAACTGAACAAATTGGCTGAGACACTCTATCATTGAGATGTTGCATGACTTTATGCCCAAGCCTTGGTTATAGTTGTAGGATGACACTTCATTAAGGAATTGCTGGGTTGAACAATCCATGTACATTGTACAATAATCAGTGCACACTGTGCAACCAAGAATTCAAGACACAACATGCAACAATTTATAAAGGACCATAAAAGGCCACAATGTTGAATTGCATCAAATGCATAACCACTAAGAAGGTCATTACTCATCTACCACAAATGTCTACCTTCTTTCATAAGGGAAGAAACCAACAGAATGTCAGCCATTGTGTTTAAGAAGCTAACCAATGTGCCGAAGGTGTTTGAGGTATAAGGTTCAGTGCCAAGAATGGCTTCTTTAAAGTTCACACTCAAAGCCAAAGCAACTTCAGGGCACAACTGATATTATCAAGGCTACCAGTTTTCTCCACCTCTAGCTTCTCAATTTCAAATTCTAAGCCCTGCTCAGTTCTGGATGCTGTGGAAGTTTGCTTTTCCTAAAGCTCCCAGTTCCATGTGGTGTTTTCCAACCCTGCTTTCTAGGTGTATTTTTCCCTTTTTAAAATGAAAAGAAAGGGCAAGCGTACAGTCTGTTGTTTGAATAACATTCCACACTTCATTGGCAGCTGGCTCCAAACAAGGTTGACATTTCTCACAGGATCAACACAAGCTGGAGCCCCTTTCCCTGCCTGGCACCCATCCTCCACCTACCTTTCTCACTTGATCTTTCTCTCCTTTTTACCATTGAATTTTGAGGCCTCAACTGCACTTATAACAAACCTTATTGGGCTGGATAGCCTTACTGTCTGAAATAGGATGCTTAGAGATGGACACTGAGCTCTTTTGATAAAAAATCAAATTAAGGTGTTGTCAAAAGCTTTCATGGCCAGAAACACTGGGTTGCTGTGAGTTCTTCAGGCTGCATGGCCATGTTCTAGAAGCATTATCTCCCAATGTTTCACCCACATCTATGACAGGTATCCTCAGACGTTGTGAACTCTGTTGGTAACTAGGCAAGTGGGGTTTATATATCTGTGGAATGATGTCCAGGGTGGGAGAAAGAACTCTTGTCTGTTTAAGGCAAGTGTGTTGCAATTGGCCACCTTGATTAGCATGCAGCTGTGGACAAGTCTACATAGGGACCACCAAATGCAGCTTTGCCCAAACACGAATCAAGGAATATGAAAGGCACTTGAGACTAATTCAACCAGAGAAGTCGACAATGGCAGAGTACCTGATGAACTAACCTGGACAAAGCATATTATTTCAGAACACAGAAATGCTAGACCACTCTCACAACCACCATTGTCAGATTATACAGAGAAGCCCTTGAAATCCACAAGCAGGTGGACAAGTTGAACAGAAAGGAGGAAAACATGAAAATGAACAAAATCTGGCTACCAGTATTTTTAAAAAAATCTAAAATCAGGACAGTAAATAAAGAGCAATACTCAAAAAGCAGGAGAATTCCAGATAGGAAGCAATCAGTGCCAGCTAACACCTCCCAACAAAGTATTCCCCAGGCAGGAAGCAGCCGGGCTTTGAAGCTGAAAGGCCATTCATTGCTAATCAAGGTGATTAATTGCAACATTCATACTTGCCTCAAGCTGGGAAAAGTTCTTTCTCGCACCCTGGACTTCGTTTTACTGATATATAAACCCCACTTGCCTAGTTTCCAACAGACCTCACAACCTATGAGGATGCCTGCCATAGATGTGCGTGAAACGGCAGGAGAGAATGCTTCTGGAACATGACCATATAGCCCAGAAAATTCACAGCAACCCAATCATATTAAGGACCAAAAAAGTGTATTTGTAAGCCCCAGCTGATCCGTCAAGGTATTTCCTGAAAGATGACACTGGAATACTCATCATAGTAATGATAGTAATAATAATAATTCTTACCTACTTGACCCCAGAATCCATCAGCCAGTATGGCCACTGGATATGACGGACAGTGACTTTAGCAAATTGGGGATTCTAGGAGCTGTAATCCCCAGAAGTATCTCTTCCAAACTCTCGTTATTTAGGTATATTTACTTGTAAGTCTGTCTCATCCTATTCTGCACTGAAATCTAGTTTAATGTGTTGTTTTCTTTTTATAAGAATTGGCACAAAAACTTCCAGTTAGATACATATTGTGAACATGTTTGTCCCTCTCAGAGTGCCTGGTTCTAAATATAGTTTCTCTCTCCAAATAACATTCATTTCTTTTCACTCAAAATACATATTGTTTCCATGAATACATTTCATGGAGGTTTGAACTATAACAGAACTCAGAGGAGATACAAAAACATCTTGATAATCAAGCTAGTCTGGAATATGTGGGTCACATCAGTTTGTCTTGGACCACACAAAGGTCTTTTATCATGATGTGGCTACATTTTAGACATCTTGAAAAACATTGCTTGTATTGTTGACACGAAATCTATTTGTGGTTCAGTAAAGGTAACATTTCCAAGCTAGAATTTTTGTTTAGAGTTTTGGCAAGAGCAAGGCGAAAGTTAGATTTGTGTAGTGCTTTGAACAGGGTTCATATCCCTGCTGGGCCTTGGAAATCCACTGGATGAACCTAGATATGCCACACTCTCTCATCCTCAAAGGAAGGCACAGGGAAATCCCCTCTGAACAAATCTTGCTAAGAAAACTCCATGATAGATTCTGTTTAGGGTTGCCATAAGTTGGAAATGACTTGAAGGCACACAACGACCAAGGAAAAGCAGAAAATAATTAAAAAACAGTCCTATTTGCTACTTCCTATCCTGAAAATCCTTCAAACTTGATAATCCCCAGACACACCGTTCCTCATTTGGTGCCTGCAATGTGCAGATTATAGATGCCCAAATCCAGTTCTGCTTCTCCTCCATTCATTTTTTTCTCTGGTGTCAAGTTCTTTCAACATCATTTTTGGCTATATTTGAGCTCTTATCAAAACTTGTTAATACACCCAAGCAAAAGATATCTTCCACTCCCAAATGATTTCTTGTTATTCTGGAGAAAAGTAATAAGTGGAGTTGTGTCCTGAATCTGCAATTGTTGAACAAATGTTTGCATCAGATAAAGGAATAGAAGGGGTGGTTGTTAGATTTGTATGCAATGCCACAGTAAGTGTTGATGGAGGGCCTGGAAACCAAGCACTATGAGAGAGCTAAGAAAATACTGAGTGGTGATATGATAGCCAAGCCATCTTCTAATATCTGAAGGGTCATCATGCAAAATATTGCATTTTCAGCTATTTTGGAGTATAGGAATGGAACCAATGGCTTCAAGATGCAGTTGGCACCCCATATCAACAGGTCTTGCATGCACAGATTCAATCAACCATGTCTCAAATGTGTTTGCATGTAAATATATCCAAAAAACACACCTTGATTTTGCCATGTGGCTTATGCCAAGGGCTATACTGATGTGTTGGCATACCCTACTTTAGCCTTTCCCCAAATCATTTGAGTTGTTTGCCATTGTATATAAAGGCAGTACACAATTTTATTACATCACTGTGATAATGCAACTTGGGAATCCATGGAGTTTAGTATCCACAAAGTGTCCGAGAACCAAATTCCAATGGATAAGGAAGGCCCATTGCACAAGAAATGAAATTGCAATTAAACATTGAGTTTCCCAATGATAAGAGCAGTAGAATGATTTGACAGTAGAATGAGCCACCTCAGAAGGTGGTGGAGACACCTTCATTGGAAAAAATAAAGGAAAGGTTAAGGACTATGTGTCAGAGGTGTTTTAGCTGTGGATTCCTGTATCAGCCAAAAGTTAGACTAGATAACCTTTTATGAGTCTTATATATGAAGAGTTGTCACATGGAAGATGGAAGGTGTTTGCTTTCTGCTTCTTCAGAGAATTGGACTTGATCCAATGGGTTGAGTTTGCAAGAGAGGAGATTCCAGCTAAATGTAATGAAGAATATCCCGATTGTAACAGTTGGTCAATATGGGAATGAACGATCTTGGAAAGTGGTGGTGTCTCTTTTGTTGGCTGCTTATAAACAGAAGTTGGCTGCCTATCTCTTGGGGATGTTTTGGCTGTTGTTTCCTGTTCTGGCAGGGTTTTGGACTTCCCTTCCAAATGTTCAGTGATGTGGTTCTATAGAAAAACAAACGAACCATTGGCTGAAGCCAAATTTAATTGATACAGCTATTCTGAAATTGATACTGCCCACTCACCTGCCATAGAGGTGTTACTATGGGAAGTTTTTCAGAAAATAAAGAGTTGGAAAACTAGTTCAGCTCTTTCGAAATCACACTTTTAAAAAACGTCCAATACATGTCATCCAATCTGTAAAGATTTGTCCATCTAGGCAGGACAGCTTTGATGTTCTTGCAACGTCTGGATGACATTCTCACCCATTCCTAACATGAATGCAGTTCTGTGCATTTCAACAATTTGCAAATATTTATTGAAGAGGGGGGGATTTTGATCATGACCATATCACAAAGAAAGTGAATTGTCTTTGCCTACACTCTTTTTTTCCCCATGAAATTTACCGTTCCCAAAACCAGCAATTTTCTCTTTCAGAAAATAAGTGGATTCACACGTTAGTCCAATGCAAAGCTTGAGAATTATGAAGCTCTGATCTGAATTCAAGGTGATATCATTTGGCTCTATATGGCTCAACACAATGAATCTTAAGACTAGAAGGGACCACAAGGGTCATCTATCCCAGTCCCCTAACATGTAGGGTCATATGACTAAAGAACTCCAGAAACAAATTTACCCAACCTCAGTTTAGGGGTCTCCAAAGAAGGAGAATCCATCACTCTCCAAGGCAAGTGACATGCTTGCACTCTTTAAATATCTCAATGGCTGTCACAGAGAGGAGGGGACAGGTTTGTTATCTGAAACTTAGAGTAGAGGACCTGATCTGATGGTTTTAAGATACAAAAGGGTAGACTTTGATCAAACGTTAGATGGAACTTTTTAACAATAAGGTCAGTTTGGCAATGACACCAGTAACCAGCAGAATTGGTGGATTCTCTTTCTCTGGCTGCCTTGCAAAAGCAGTTACACAGAACTTTCTGCAGATGTTTTGTCTGGATGGTGATTCAGCATTGAGCAGGAAGTTGATGGCCCATGAGGCCCCTTCCAAATGTATGAGTCTATGATTCCACTGTCAAACTGCTCTTACAGTCGAAAAATTCTTCCTAATGTTTGGGTGGTATATTTCTTCTTGTAATCTGAATCCACTGGCACATGTTCTAGTCCCTGAAGCAGCAGAAAACAAGCTCATTCCGTCTTCTACATGGCATCCTTTCAGATTTTTAGAGATGGTTGTCATGTCACCTTACAGTCTTTGCTTCTCCAAGCTTAATATACCTAGCTCACTAAGCTATTCCTCAAAGGACTTGGTTTCCAGATGTTTTACTGTCTTGATCTCTGTTTATCTGTCTGTCTCTTTTTTTCTCTCATAGACACACTGCACTTGATCATAGCCAAAAGGCTCAGACAGAAAGAGATGCCTTTCTGATAGGCCCAAGGATTTCTAGATATACAATTCCTCCTTAATAGAAAGCTTAGAAGTGGGATAGGGATAAGAATACTGCAGTCCCACCAGATGTTTTGAGTTTCAACTCCCATCATCTCTCCCTATGAGTAACACTGTCTGGGGCTGCTGGTAACCATGTTCAGGATTGCAGGATTTCTGGTTACACCATCAGTGCTGTGGCAGATTTCCTTTTCATTGTGAATCTCTGTGTTCTAGTGTTGGAGAAAGGCTGCACTGATAGATATTCTAGCCTTCTCCCAATGTTTTAAAGTAGAAGCATTTCTGTATATATTTAAAGATGGCATGTGTACAGAGGGTGTTGCATTGCAAGATCTCCTAAATCTCACATCCAAAACACAAATGGCAGGATTGTTTCTTCAAAGGAGGGCCCAAGGCCAACTGGAGATATGTGAGCAATAAGCATGTGTAAATTCAAGTTGCCTCTTGACTTATGGTGACCTCATGAATTTCTTAGGCAAGGAATACTAAGAGGTTGTTTTGCCAGTTCCTCCCTCTGAAATTGAGCCAACAGCACCGGTGATGCATTGGTAGTCTCCTTTCCAAGAACTAACTAGGCTGACCCTCTTTAGCTTCCAAGGTCAGATAGGATCTGCATCGGGTTATTGTATGTTTTCCGGGCTGTGTGGCCATGTTCTAGAAGTATTCTCTCCTGATGTTTTGCCCACATCTATGGCAGGCATCCTCAGAGGTTGTGAGGTATGAAGAAACTAAGCAAGGAAAGTTTATATATATATATGTCTGTCTGTCTGTCTATCTATCTATCTATCTATCTATCTATCTATCTATCTATCTATCTATCTATCTATCTATCTGTGGAAAGTCCAGGGTGAGAGAAAAACTCTTTGTCAGTTGGAGGCCAGTGTGAATGTTGGAGGCCTCCAACTGACAAAGTTTCACCCCACCTTTTTGGACCAAAAATGGATAACAAGTGTGACTATTATGCTGTGTAGTGCAGCATTTAGCCTACCCAGCCACCCTCCCACTTTTGGGAAAACCCAAACTGCTCCTGTCTGTCTGTAATGACTTTGCCTTCTTTCAATAGGGTTACTATCTTCATCCAGCCACTGTCCAGGCCACAACATCCTTCTTGAACACTCTCTCTCAGGTTTCCGATTGGCTAAACTGTGCAAGAAAATGGGAGAAAGTCTTCTTTGCTGTGGCATCACAATGTATGGAATGCTGTTCTGATTGGGGCCCCTTCCACACAGCTGTATAAAATCCACATTGAACTGGATTATATGACAGTGTGGACTCAGATAATCCAGTTCAGAGTAGATATTGTGGATTATCTGTCTTGATATTCTGGGTTATATGGCTGTGTGGAAGGGCCCTGAGACAACAAATCTGATTTCTTTGTGGTAAAAGGAAAATAGCTGTTAATTACAACTGATTTACTGCAGAATACTATGTTTATTATTCCAAACCTTTCTAACTTGGTCAAGTTCCTAGATCAGCTCTTTAGTTAAATACATGGTAAGACCCATGTGTTCACAGAAGATACCTTTCTGGCTGGACAGTGGGTGTCTGACTTCTGGTTCTAACATAGCATTGCGTTGCACTGGAGAACCTTGTGATTCCTCTCTTGCAATTTGCTAAATCTTTCAGCATGGCTCTTTGGGAACTTCTTGATTTGCTCTAGGACCCATTTATTTATTTATTTCCCTCATTTCTATCCTGCCCTTCTCACCCAAAGGGACTCAGGGCGGCTTACCATCTGGCAAAAATTCAATGTCAATATACAATACAAGAAGAAAAAACATAAGCAATTAAAACAATTGAATAATTTAACAAAATACAATACATACATTTAAAACCATACAGTATAAAATCCTTGAACCATTCATCTGCAAAACCTTGTACATAAACCTTAATCCAGACCGAGTCAAAGCCAACAGAATTCACTCATCAAACACTTGCCCACAAAGCCAGGTCTTCACTTTTTTCCTAAAACTTAGGTTATTCATCTTTTCAGCTGTCTATCATAGCTGCAGGTGTTTTCTCCAGCACCACAATTCAAAGGAGATAATTTTCTTCCCTTCCATTTCCTTCGCTGTCCAGCTTTCACAACCAGACATAGAAAGGGAAATACAATGGCATGGACCCTCTTAACTTTCATATTCAGTAATATAGCTTGACACTTCAGGATTTTGTCTTATTGTATACCTGAATACATAGGGACTATCCATACAGACCAGTTACGGATACGTAATTGCATCCCTAGCTGTATTGGTGAATTCCAGACCATTTCTTTCCCTTGCGAAATTGTTTAATACATTTTTAATCTGTTTACAGCTTTTATACAGACTCACAGCCAAGCACCTGGCTTGGCCTTTAGAGCGGACAGCTTGCTGTTTCTTCTTCACATGATTCCTCTGCGCCTCTATCTTTCAAAGGCTTTGGAAATCCTTTTGGAAATTCTAATCACAAGCCTTTCACATCTTCTCTGCTTATTAGCAATGTGCAGCGTTGTGGCTCCTTTTTTTTTCTTTTTTTTAAGTCCACGAGAGTAAGCAGAGTAGTTTACCAAACACAAATTGCCTCCGTATTCCCATGGAGCCAGCTTAATAGAGAATGAGGAGAGAGTAATTGTTAATGAATAGTGCTGCATTAAGACGGCTCTCTGGGTCCATTTTATTTACTATAATTATGTGGAATGGCCTCTTACAAGTGGCAAAAGTGTGCCGAAAAAGGAACTCAAAGCTCTCCAAATATGCTTTCAGGGATGGGCAGCTATTAAGCGTTACCGGATAAGCAGTGGAAAGGGGATACAGGAGATGAGTAGAGCAGAGGGTGCCTCCAAAGTCATCTTTATTTTAAATGCAAAGCATCACAGTCCAGCAGGAATCCTGTGGGTCTCTTACACAATCCCGCATGGGAGCCATCAGACAGTTTACCCAAATGCAGAATGGCTGTATTCATTCTAAGGGCGAAAAAGTGGAATGATATGTATGATATCATTGTGCATGGATGCGAATACACATTTGGCGGTGTACCTTCATTCAATAACTTGTTTGATAGCACCAAGGGTTGCATATCACCATTAGTGAATAAATAAATACACGTCTAAATTTAGGTTATTGATGTATTTACAGCATTTATATTCCATTCCGCATGCTTGATTTCCATTTCCATGTCTCTATTTCACAGTTTGGCTTCTTAAACTGGATTACACCAGGTCTCCAAGCCTTTCTAAGGCTGCATTCACACTGTAGAATGAATGCAGGTTGACACCACTTTAACTTCTATGGCTCAATATCATGGAGTCCTGGGACTTTTACAATTATTTATTATTTATTTACAGTATTTTTATTCCACCAGTCTGCGCCCGGGCTGTGGCGCAGCCTGGTGAGCAGCCAGCCAGCTGCAACAAATCACTCTGACCAAGAGGTCATGAGTTCGAGGCCAGCTCTGAGCCTATGTTTGTCTTGTCTTTGTTCTATGTTAAAGGCATTGAATGTTTGCCTTATATGTGTAATGTGATCCGCCCTGAGTCCCCTTCGGGGTGAGAAAGGGGGAATATAAATACTGTAAATAAATAATAATTCTCACCCCGAAGGGGTCTCAGGGTGGGCCACAGAACACACATATGTGGCAAACATTCAGCGCCAGGTATACACTGACAAGACAGACAATTGTACATAGATAGAGATATTTATATAGGTTTTCCCATCTTCGGCATTTTGAAGGTTTGTGGTCAGTTCCAGCCATGGGAGATGCTGTCACTCCATCTCCCTGCCAAAGAGCTTTGTTTGTAAACTTCCTCCTTGATCGAATTACCGGCATTTTCTTATGGTGCCTTTAAATACCTCCCTGTTTTTAAGCGGTACTTACATTTTGCTTTCAAACTGCTAGGTAGGCAGAAGCTGGTCTAAAGGCCAAGAGCTCACCCTGACCCAGGCTTCAAACTGTCAACCTCTTGATCAACAAGATTTACTGCAGCTGGTTGTTTAACCTGCTGTGCTAAAGCCTGGCCCAGCTCCTATGCAGAAACTTGACCATTATTTCTCTAATTATAGGATTATTATTGTACATTCCCCTATGAAACCAAGTGAATATCATTTTTTTCCTATCAAACCAAATGGATATTTTAGTCCAATGCCAAATGGATGCATTTAGTTCCAAGTTATGGAAGTGGTGTTGTCAGTTCATGACCATTGTACATGGATGCACATTGTACATTGGAACACATCCGTATATGCTTCATGTTTGGCTTGTTGCTTCCCTTGTGGAACATTGAGTTGGAATTGACTGAACAATGATCCTAGGCAGGGGCAGGTGGATAATATAGTCCAATGAAAAATGGACATCATTGGAGTACAAACACTCCCATGTTAGCTAAGGGATTTTGGAAGATGAACTCTGAGAGCACTCAGGTGATCCCTCGTAGTTCAAGGATGATGGTCCTCCATTTCTTGGAAGACCCCTGTGCGTGATTTTTTTAAATGTGTGGAGGTCGGTGCACGGCCAGTCAACACACAGTCTTCACAGATTGAGGTTCCAGCAGTGGTGTGATTAACACAACGAGAGTGGCTTCTCAGTCTGTTGCAGCCTTCTTTCGCCTTCACAGCTGTTGTAACATGTACCATGTTATCCTCTGCCTGCTCCGCCATTGAGGTCACTCTGAGAGAGTCCTCCATACAAAGAGGCCTATTCTATCATATACTGCAGTGATTCCCAAAGCGGGCGCTACCACCCCCTGGTGGGCACTGCAGCAATCCAGGGGGGTGGTGATGGCACCTATTAGGACATGGGGGCGGGGCCAGGGGAGGGGCGTGGCTTCTTCCCAAGAGCCCGAGACAGGGCTGAGAATCGATACCTCTCCTGAGGCGCTTGTTGGGATACAGAGGGCGGAGCTAGAGAAGGGGGCAGTGCCTCCTTCCAAGAGCCCAAGACAAGGCTGAACCTGTAAACCTCTCCTGAGAGGCCTTTTAGGACTAAAGGGTGGGGCTGGGGTGGGGGCGGGGCCTCTTCCCAAGAGCATGAGACAGGGCTGAGCCTCTGTATTCCTCCCCTGAGGCGCTTGTTAGAACACGGGAGCAGGGTATAGAGGTTCAGCCCTGTCAGGTACTTGGGAAGAGGCCCCGCCCCCTCCTCTAGCCCCAGCCCCTGTATCCTGGCAGGTGCAGCAGGACAGATATAGAAGCTCAGCCCTGCCTCAGAGCTTGTAACTCTGCCCATCCCAGTCCTGGCCACCCATTTGTCACCCCGCCCACCTCCCCCTCCCAGCCCTAGGACTAGGGGAGAGGTTCAGCCCCGCCCTCTTGAGCAGGAGCCACGCCCACCCCTCTAAGTCACCTCCCCTTTCCAGGGGGCGCTGAGGCCAAATAAGTTTAGGAACCACTGATATACTGGAACACCTCTGGAGGCTTATCAGAATATGTTCCAGGTGGAAGGTTTCTTCTTATCTCTGGCTTTGGTCCAGGAAGCTGTGTTTGGGCTGGCCCTTGATGTTAGTGTGTATCCCAAGTGTGAACCTCTTGCCAAGCTGCTCTTACAACCGAGGAACAATCTGAGCCCTTTCCCATCAAGAGCCGCCATCTGCATCCAGGTTCTTGCCTGCTTCTGCTTCTGGCGTGGATGCCTGGCACAGGCAAACTAAACAGGAAAGCCAAGTGTCAGTTTGTATTGCATTAAACACTGAGTGATGATAGGGGAATCGTTCAGCAAAGGATGACACCTGTCTGTTTTGCTAAGCTGAGCCCCTCTCAGAGCCAGAATTGCAGCTGCTCCTTCCTTCAGCTGGCAAACCTATCCCAGCCCCTTTGAGTTCCTTGGCACTTGAGTTTTGAGCAGCTCCCAACGGCCCAGCCAAGGTCTTCATCCAGAGAGGGAATAACATTGGGTCTGCTCCTTTCAAGAGGCATAAAAGGTTGTAGATTTTTAATAGAGGTTCCATTCTTTAGTTCAGCAGCAATGCTTTTTCTTTGGCCCTTTCACATGGCATAATTATGAGAGCTGTTCAGCAGTGGAATGTGTTGCTTTGGAGTCTAGTGGAGTCTCCTTCTCTGGAGCATTATAAATACAGGCAAAATGGTCATCTACTGAGGGTGCTTTGATTGTGTGACCCTGCATGGTAGAATGAGGTTGGACGGGATGGCCCTTGGGGTCTCTTCCAACTTTTTCGAACCTATAGACCAGTGTGGTTCAACCTTTAGTTACCCGAGGGCCAATCAAACTTTAGTATAGGAATGTGAGGACCAGAGACATTCCAGAAAGAAAACGTTTCTTAAAAACTTTAAGTAGTAAGAAGGGTAAATGATTTTTTTCCAAATGTTAAATTGAAATATTTTTCCAGTAAGAAGAGCAAGGGCCAACAAAAATGAATTGGTGGGCCGCATACGGCCCGCGGGCTGTGGGTTGGACCACATTGCTATAGACTATGGCTCCACATTTACTATTATGCTAGCCTTTTATGGAATCCTAGAATTTGAGGCTCACAATACTACAACTCCCAGAATTCCATAGCATGCTGCCATGTTTGTAAGATTTGCAATTTAAAAGAGGAATATTTAGAATTCTTAGCCGACACTCTCAAAATTATAACTCCCAGGGTGCCATAAGATCCAGTTAAATTGAAATTGTTGTTCTATAAACGCATAGTGTGAAAGGGTGAAAATAGAAAGCTCCAATCACAGCTTTTAGAAGGCTATGGAGGGGGAAAAATATAAAAGCAGAGGCTTGCCTATTGAACAGTCAGAGAGGAACAGTTAGGATTAAACAAACAATAAAGGCTTGAGGGCCAATTAGGAGCAGAGAAAGGTTTTGATCTCTGAATGGATAGAGAGAGTAAAATGAGAAAGCGAAATTTGATGGCTGATGAGAGGTTACAAGGTGTTTCAAGGAAATGTCTATTTTAAAACCAAAGTATTGCATTCTATTGTATACAGAGCTGGAGTAATGCTACATGTTTAGCTAGCATGTTATATAATGAACTGCTTCTGTTTTGCCATTTGCTCTGTGCTTGGATACATTTTGTTAAGAAATAATGAGGAGAATCATTCATGCATTATCAAATTCAATTTACCTTTGAAAAAAAACCTTAGTACGAAATTACATCCATAATTTCCGTTGATATGGAGCATGAGAAGGAAAATCCAACCACACTCATGTCCTCCTATTGTTTATTCCATCGGTATGTGAATAGGATGCTGGAGCAAGGTAGCCTTTAGTCTGAACCATCATGACCCTTCTTATGGTCATATCTCCATATGAAATCATGCTCAAGATCCTACATAGGCATGCGGTTTTTCAGGCAGCCACATCCTCTCACTGCCCATTACCTGCCATGGTCCATTCCTATTTTGCACACTGAATCAACATTGAGCTGTGATAGCCATAAAGACCAATGCAATTCTAGACTCCATCAGTAGGAGCATAGTGTCCAGATTGAGATAAGTCATTGTCCCACTCTGTTCTGCTTTGTTCAGACCTCTCATGGAATAATACTGTTTGTAGTTTTGGGCACCATAAGTCAAGAAGGAGATGGACAAGCTGGAAGAAGTTCAGAGAAGAGCAAGCAAAGTGGTCACATATCTGGAAACCATGAGTCCCTATGAGGAGCAGCTTAGGAACTGGTTTTACTTTAAAAAGTAAAAGGTGTTCCCCTGACGTTAAGTCCAGTCATGTCTGACTCTGGGGGTTGGTGCTCATCTCAATTTCTAAGCCGAAGAACTGGCATTGTCCGTAGACACCTCCAAGGTCATGTGGCCGGCATGACTGCATAGAGCGCCGTTACCTTCCCGCCGGAGCAGTACCTATTGATCTACTCACATTGGCATGTTTTCGAACTCCTAGGGTGGCAGAAGCTGGAGCTAACGGCGGGCGCTCATGCCGCTCCTGGGGTTTGAACCTGAGACCTTTCGGTCTGCAAGTTCAGCAGCTCAGTACTTTCACACACTTCGCCACTGGAGCTCCTTTACTTAGCTTGTAGATAAGAAGGTTAAGGACAATACGTTTGAATATTTGAAAGGATGCTGTATCAAGATGGGAGCAATACAGCAGTTGTTTATTTATTTACAAATTTTTTACCCTGCCTTTCTCACCCAAGGTGACTCAAGGTGGCTTACAACAATTGGCAAAATTCAATGCCCAAAACAAATTCAATAAAAGTCGACAACACATTTAAATCAATTAACAATACATCATAAAAACATTATACAAAGCTTAAAACATATAAATACTTAAGTCCATTCGTCCAGAAACCTTGCACATAAACCTTAGTTCAGACCATGTCTAATCGTAGTGTTTACTCATTAAATGCTTGTACGCATAGCCATGTTTTAAAGTTCTTCCTGAAGCCCAAAAGAGTTGGGGCCTGCCGAATGTTACTAGGGAGGGTGTTCCACAGCCGCGGAGCCACCACCGAGAAGGCCCTGTCCCTCGTTCCCACCAGCTGCGCTTGCAAGGCAGGTGGGACTGAGAGCAGGGCCTCCCCAGACGATCTTAGGGTTCTTGATGGCTCATAGGAGGAGATACGTTCGGACAGGTATGTTGGATCAGAACCATTTAGGGCTTTGTAGGTCAAAACCAGCCCTTTGAATTGTGCTCGGTAGCATATCGGCAGCCAGTGGAGCTGGCATAACAGAGGAGTAGTATACTTCCTGTATGCCACCCCAGTTATCAATCTGGCTTCTCCAAAGACTAAGGCCCAGTCTACACAGGCCAAAAACTCAGAATTTAAAATGGATTAGCCTGAGGTGTCCAAATGATGCCTGAAGTGTCCAAATGATGCCAGTTGAACCCACAGTAAACCTGGAAATTCAGGTTTACTCCAGGTTAAAAAACTATTTGAAAATATGTGACCCTTCCAGGAAGGTTTGCACTTCCCTAGATATGCAGTGAGTGGGGACTGCCTCTCAGATTCGCCATGTGTGAACCCAGCAGCAACCTCCATTGCCATCTTATTATTTATTTATTTGCAACATTTATACCCCGCCCTTCTCACCTGAGGGGACTCAGGGAGCTTACAAAAATTGGCAAAATTTAATGCCCAAAATGCAATCATAAAAACAAAACAATATAAACGAATCCATTAATAACATAGTTAAACCACATTATAAAAACCTTAAAAACGTATATATAATAATCTTATCTACTTGAGCCCCTTCCACACAGCTGAATAAAATCCCACATTATCTGCTTTGAACTAGAATATATGGCAGTGTGGACTCAGATAACCTAGTTCAAAGTGGATATTGTGGGATTTTCTGCCTTGATATTCTGGGTTATATTGCTGTTAGTCTCCAGTAGCTCTCAACTTTACCTGAAAGGCCTCTGAACAAAGGTATGGTGCTTTTAAAAAGCTCCTGGCACATCAAAAGGACCCTTTCATCATTTTGACATATTTTGAGTTCTTTCCCTGAAGGTTTTTAAAAAGAGGCTGGATTGCTCTCTGTTGGGAGTGCTTTGGTTGTGTCTTCCTATGTGGCAGAAATGGGGTTTGTCTGGATGGTCCTTGAGATCTCTTCCAACTCTGTGATGTTGGGATTCTATCAGAACGCTGTCCTCAGCAAATCCTTTCTCTCGCTAATGTGGAATCGGAAGGGAGGGAAGCATCTCCATTAGCGATGGTGTTAAGAAGCCCTGCTTAGAAAAGAAAGGAGGACAAGGGAAAATAAAGAGGGAGGGGGAAATGCAGAAGAAAAGGAAGAGGAGCGGGGGAAGCAAGCTCCCAGGCAGGCGATTTGAGAGCAGAGTCAGCCTGAGTCCCCAGGGGAGAGCAGATATTATTTCCACTCTAGTTGAGCATGTTGGTTGAACGTCTCCCTGTGTAGAGCCATCGAAATCAGAGACAAGTGGAGCAGGCAGGAAAAGAGAGGGAGAGAGTCTGAGGCAGTGCCCACCCATGCAGTTTTACATCTATTCTGGCAATATGGAGACATAGGTGGAGAGGGATCCTAAGAACGAATGCACATATTCAATAATCCTGTATCCACAGGTTCAACCATCCATGGCTTGAACACAGTGAAAATAATTCCCCTAAAGCAAACCTTAATTTGGCCTTTTATATCAGGAATACCATTTTCCTAAACCATCTATATATATAAAAGGGTAATGAAATTTCGGTCTAGGACAAAACAACAAAACTACACATCCCAGAAACACTAAACTTGGCAGCACAACCCCTCATCCATGCCTCTACGTTCATACAACAAAAAGAAAAGAAAAATAAAGTCCTAATTAGAGAGAGAGGAATAATTGTTTTTATCCAATTGCTGCCAGTTAGAAGGAGACCCACTTGGTCTCCTAGCAACCCACTCAGCCCAGGGGACAGGCAGAGTTAGGCCTCACTCCACACTGCCTATAAAATACAGATCATCAGATTTGAACTGGATTATATGGCAGTGTAGACTCAAGGCCCTTCCACACAACTATATAACCCATTTATAATGGACTTAATGTCAGGGGAAAACCTTGATCCTTTATGTTAACTACCGCCAATACCTCAATACTTTATTTCCCATACCACCAGACTTCGCCACAGCAACGCGTGGCTGGGCACAGCTAGTTGTATATAATTGAACATGGACATATATGGATTTAGGTGTCCACAGTCCTTGGACAACGTCCTATTTGAGGCTAGCTGGATGTGATTATCACCAAGGTGAAAGAAGAAAGTGCAAAAGCCGGGCTGCAGTTAAACATCAAGAAAACCAAGATCATGGCAACCATACCAATTGATAACTGGCAAATAGAGGGAGAAAACGTGGAGGCAGTGACAGACTTTGTATTTCTAAGATCACAGCAGATGCAGACTGCAGCCAGGAAATCAGAAGATGTTTACTTCTTGGGAGGAGAGCAATGGCCAACCTCGATAACATAGTGAAGAGCAGAGACATCACACTGGCAACAAAGGCCTGCATAGTGAAAGCAATGGTATTCCCCATAGTAACCTTTGGATGCAAGAGCTGGACCATAAGGAAGGCTGAGCAAAGGAAGAGAGACACTTTTGAACTCTGGTGCTGGAGGAAAATCCTGAGATTGCCTTGGACCTTGGCAAGAAGATCCAACCAGTCCATCCTCCAGGAAATAATGCCCAATGGCTGCTCACTGGAGGGAAGGATATTAGAGGCAAAGATGAAGTATTTTGGCCACATCATGAGGAGACAGGAAAGCTTGGAAAAGATCATGATGCTGGGGGGAAAGGAAGGAAAAAGGAAGAGAGGCCAACCAAGGGCGAGATGGATGGATAGTATCATTGAAGTGACTGGCTTGACCTTGAAGGAGCTGGGGGCAGCAACGGCCGACAGGGAGCTCCGGCTTGGACTGGTCCATGAGGTCACGAAGAGTCGAAAACGACTGTGCAATTGAAGAAGAAGAAGAAAGAAGAAGGATGTGATGTTCTCCAACTTGCCTATACAGAGGCCCATGAGGACAACAATAGCCAGGCATCAGCAAGAGGGAGACTTTGAAAAGCACCTTTGTAGCCAACCAGTGATTCTTTGGACAGATATCATAGAATCATAGAGTTGGAAGAGACCTCATGGGCCATCAAGTCCAACCCCATTCTGCCAAGAAGCAGGAAGAAGACATTCAAAGCACCTCCGACAGACAGCCATCCAGCCTCTGCTTAAAAGCCCCCAAAGAAGGAGCCTCAACCACATATGTCTGGAGTGGATATACTATCCAGCAGCTAGTGTACCTGCAAAAAATAAAATATATGAGAAGGTACTTCATGCTCCTCATGTAACAATGGAAGAAGAAGGGGGAAAACATGAAGATTGTGCCCCCAATGTGATATCACTTCCTACTTCATTTTGAAACCATTTTTGAGAATTTTGAATGGCCAGATAGTTACTCTAATCCATCCTCATACTACAAACATACGATATTGTCATGGCATTTGAAGTGGAAACATAACACTACAGTTGTGTAGTGTGAAAGGACCCACATAAAGTTTCAAATAGTGATATTGAAAAGCTATAACACAAGAAGTCAATGGGAGAAAATTACTAAATTTCATTTTGCTTCACGTTCTACATTCAACAAAGGAATGTCTCTGATGCAGACAGTTAAGCTAGCTAGTAAATATAGGAGTATATTTGATGCGTTCATTTAGAAATTCATGGGCAGGGGTAACATGCAGGTTGCCATATTATGGATTCTTTTGTAGAAGTGGATGGAAGATTTTGTCCAATGTGGAAGTGCTACACTCAGGCCCTATATCCCAGGATCTGGTCCCAGGTGTTCTGCTTATTCCAGATTATCTGGTAGTGCAAACTCATGTAATCCAGTTTAAAGCAGAAAACCTGGGATCAGATCCTGGGATATAGGGCCTGTCTGGAAGGGTCCTATATTGTAAATTTCGTGAAAGTAGCTTTAAACTGAGTTTAAATTTGCAAAATCAGATTTCTAAATGTGGTTTCATTGTACAGGGTTGTTCACTGCACAGGATGTTCTTACACATCAATGTGGAACAGTTACATGTGGTTGTACATGAATGTGTGACATCACAATTCACTAACAAGGCAGCACTGTGAAATTGCGTAACCTCAAAGTAGGAAATGTTCAGAAGTTCTTCTTAATATTAAGCCTCAGGGCTGTGTTAAAAACACAGAACATTCACCCCTCCTGCAGAGCGGCTGTGTATAAAATAATCCCTCTACATCTAGCAGCTGCAATGTGCATTGTGGCAGTGCTAGGTCTTTCCACTTCCCAAGAACTTGTCAGAAACATGTCCTCAGGTAAGAGGCAGCCTTTCGCTTCTGTTTATCTCTGTGGAGCATCTTGTTGTGGCCTCTGCTGTTTTTCTCTCCTGCACAAATCCTCTTTCTTCCCCTTGAAAGGCGATTTTCACAGAAAGATGCCTCTTCAGTTACATCCAATTACCACCCACTGGGAGCAACTTCAGATGCATGAAGAAAACAAAACTCACCTCTCTAGTATTAACAGATATATATGGGTGAAGGTAGTTTGCCCAAATTGGAGGGAGAAGGTGGATGCAGGGAGATATAGAGTGCACTGCAGAATGATTGCAGTCTGACACCATTTTAGCTGTCTTGCCTCAGTGATATGGATTCTTGAGAGTCCTAGTTTTACAAGGTCTTTAGCTTTCTCTGCTAAAGATTGCCAGTGCATCACCAAACTGCAACTCCCAGGAGTCCATAACATGAGCCACAACAGTTAAGGTATCATCAAATTACACTAATTCTACAGTGTAAGTGTTCCCATGCTTTCCAGTTTTTGAAGGTCCAGATACAATGAGATCTTTGGGAGGAAGTGTGTAGTCCTGGATGGCAACTAGGTTTTACGATCTGAATCTTGGGGTATATACCTTCTCTAGTCTGGAAAACAAAGATCCCTATGAGGAGCAACTCAGGGAGCTGGGTAAATAAGAAAATAAGATTATGGCTACCAAGGGCCCTTCCACACTGGCCAAAATGCAACATGAACTGACATATAAAAAGCATTAGCATGGTGCATCGTTCAGACATGCCAGGCTAACACAACATCTACATTAGGCTTGTGCATAGATTCAGTTTGGTCGGTTTGCTTCGGCCAATCTGGCTTCTTTGGTTTGTTTGGATGGTCGTAAGGGTTCAGCCTCCCATGTTTTTTCATCCGCAACAGAACAGTGGTTGTCGAAAACCAACTGCCTATGGTTACAAGTGGAGTGTAGGAGGGAGGCAGCCACTAAAAGGAAAAGCACGAGGAGGGAAAAGGCACCACTCCAGGGCCTGCAAATCAAGAAAAAAGAGAGGGCTTTTTAAAGGAAGCCCAGGGTAGGATAGCCCAATGTCAATCGCTCTTTCTTCCCTGGGAAGTGGGGAAGCCTCCTTAAAATAATGGAAAGCTGCATGCTGCAGGGACAGAACCTGCAATGCCTGTCTCCTCTAGAGTAGAAACAGCTTTAACTAAACATTAAACTCAGTCTCCTCTATAGACAGAAGGTAAAGGATCACAGAAAGAGTGGCATCTTCATTCTGATGCTTTTAATCTAGGTCTTAATGAAGGATATAAGGACAAACGATGCTTAAAATGATGGAAAGGGGAGCCTGGGAAGTTTCCCCCATAATAGACCAGATAGAAAATGAATCTTTTGGTTTCCTAAATCAAAAATATATTTCTGTCCTCCCAAATTTGAGAGGCTCCCAAAAAAATGAATTGGGACCCTCACTGAAATCCGGGACACCAAAACGGATCACAGTTTACCCGGATTGCACAAACTTAATCTACTGTATTGTTTGCCATTATAGATGGGCCCCATGTTCGAATATTTGAATGTATGTAATTGATTATAACTACAAATGTTTTTGGCTGTCCAAAAGGCTAAGACTACAGTAATAGAGTTTCCGCTCAAACATTGGGGAAAACTTACTGACAATAATAGTTGTTGGACAGTGCAATCTGCTGCTACTTTGGAGTGCAGTGGAGTCTCTTTCTCTAAAAGTTTTGAAACAGAGTCTGGATGACCATCTGCCAGGTGGAGTTTGATTGTGTCTTCCTGCATGGTGGAGTGGGGTTGGACTGAATGACCCTTGAGGTCTCATTTAACTCTGTGATTCTGTCATTCATTCAACCTAATGATTTTTTATTCAAATTGTATCATCTCCCATGCAACTGTGGTTGATGACTGATGTGTCACATGTAATAGAATGGCATTATAAGGGGCTGCTCTTTGTAGTATCTGTTCTGTAATATCCCAGGATCTGGTCCCTGTGACATCACAAGGGGTCATCCAAGGTACCAGGTTTTGGCTTAGAAAAATCATGAGCTGTTGTAGTCCTGACCCAGCTCTCTTACTCTCTTTGGTGGCTGCAAAACTTTGTGTCAAATTGCATGTTCTGAGAGCACATTTAATTTTAACAGATTCAATGCTTCCTATATTAAGATAAAGGTAGGCATAGTGATGTGTTCTGTGGATGGAGTCCCTGCCATTCTTGAATTCTCAGATCCCAAATAACTTTGCATCACCTTAGCACCCCTAAAATAGATTCAACTGAAAGAAGTGGTTGGAAAAATGACCAGAAAGTCAATTTAAAACTCCTCTTAAAATATTTTCCAAAGGTTTTTCCATTTCCTACGATCCTGCAAGTGTGAGTGGTGTGAGATATCAAAAGCAGCCCTGCATCCACATGGATTATGTTGACTGATAATGATGATGAGATTTACTTGTGAAGTCATTTCAGACTCATAACCCTAAGGCAAAGTTTGTTCAGATTTGCCTGTTTTGAATCTGAGTGAGAATGACTTATACAATTCACACTTTCTCAGCCTTAGAGGACCGAAATATCTCACATTTTTCTCTCAGTTTACAGTATAGGGGGCTTACAGTGAAGCAGAAGTAAAAACAATTCACAACATATGCAAGTTTAGAAAGCAATTAAAGAACAGAAATGTAATAAAATCTTTTATAAAAGGAAAACTGGAGAAAAGAATGCATTATAGCAGGGGTCCCCAAACAAAGGCCCGGGGGCCAGATGCGACCCTTCAAGCTCATTGACCTAGCCCCTGTCCTAAACTTTAGACTTAGGGTTTACCTAAGTCTACCTGGTCTTTGGATGTCTCTTTGCTTACTTATAGCCTTATTAGATCATCTAAATGGTCTTTGAAGGTCTCTTTGCTTAGCTACAGCTTTATGAGACCATCTAGATGGCTTTTGGAGGTCACTTAGAATCATAGAATCATAGAACCATAGAATAGTAGAGTTGGAAGAGACCTCATGGGCCATCCAGTCCAACCCCCTGCTAAGAAGCAGGAAATCGCATTCAAAGCACCCCCAACAGATGGCCATCCAGCCTCTGCTTAAAAGCCTCCAAAGAAGGAGCCTCCACCACGGCCCGGGGGAGAGAGTTCCACTAACAGCTCTCACAGTGAGGAAGTTCTTCCTGATGTTCAGGTGGAATCTCCTTTCCTTACCTATGGTCCTATGAGACCACCTAGATGGCCTTTGGGGGCCCCTTTCCTTACCTATGGTCTTCTGATGGCCTGATGAGATCATCTAGATGGCCTTTGGGGGGCCCTTTCCTTATCTATGGTCTTATGAAACCATCTAGATGGTCTTTGGAGGTCTCTTTGCTTACCTATGGTCTTATGAGATCGTATAGAGCAGGGGTCCCCAAACTAAGGCCCATGGGCCACATGGGCCCTCCAAGGTCCTTGACCTGGCCCCTGTCCTAAACTTTAGACTTAGGGTTGACCTAAGTCTGAAGTGACTTGAAGGCACACAACAACAACAATCCTAATTTTGTACTATTTCATTCTAGTCTGCCCCCTCCCCAACAGTCTGAGGGACTGTGAATCGGCCCTCCACTTAAAAAGTTTGAGGACCCCTGCATTACAGTGTGTCAAGTCCTTTGCACTTTGAAAAATCTGACCTCGAATCACATTTTTGCTATCATGGTATAGTGGTTTGAGCACTGGATTCTGTCTCTGGAGACTAGAATCAAAATAGCCTTAAGGTTGCCATAAACTGGAAACGACTTGGAAACACAGGAACAACAAGATGTGCCTTAAGCTATGTGTCTTACTCCTTTTATTCCTTGGCCAGAACCTATTGGTGTTTTAACATATATAAGTTGCCTTACAACAGCAGCTGAACGTTTTTGTCCACTGTAGTATATTTACATTCAGTTGAAGGTTGTGGATACAGAGTTGCTCATAGGATGCCATCCTGCATGCAGATGCACATTCAGATGTGGATTCCCCTGTGTGAGATTGCCATTCATTACAAGGGTTCTATAATGTAACCTATATAGAATCTTGACTCTATACATGCCCTGTGGAAAGTGTTTCTCTCAACTGTGGGTGTTGGGGAGATGGTTGAGCTTCACACGGTTATCTAAGTGCCCTTCCTCCTCTTTTCCTTTGGGGAGGTTTGTGGGCCGCAATCACGTCACCTCTCAATCTACTAAGCCGAAGCTCACTGAGCTCCTTAAGTCGCACACCATAAGCCTTGTTTAAGCTGGTTCTTTTAAGCTGGTCAGGGACGCAGAGCTTTGCTTGGCTTCGCTACGCCTGCAGTTTTTTCCCTGGCCATTGTGGCTGTGTTATAATTCCATGCTGCCAGTTAGGGAAAACAGTTGGAAAAATCTTGTATATTTTTGAAGTGTGCCTTCAATTCAGTGTTTCATGTTCGTTTCAACATTTCTGGGAAAGAAAGTGTCCATTGACCACCAGACTTGACCTTTCGTGTATGCCCAGCTTTTCTTACCACAGTGCAAAGATTATGAGAGCGGAGGCTTAATTCTTAGCAGGCCTCACAAGGGTTTAGCTTCCATGACTTGTGGTCAACATTTAAAGTACAGTAAGACCATTGTATTGACAGAACTCATTTCTGAGGTTTCACTTACAAGTGTCTGGAGGAAAATCGTCTTTTTAGGTTTATTGCATGTTTTCTGGGCTGTATGACCATGTTCCTGTAGTATTCTCTCCTGACATTTCACCCACATCTATGGCAGGCATAATCAGAGGTTGTGAGGTATGGAGAAACTAAGCAAGGAAGGTTTATATATCTGTAGAAGTTCCTGGGTGGGATGAAGAACTCTTGTCTGTTGGAGGCCAGTGTGAATGTCTTTTTAGGTATTTACAAGGTCTTCCTAAAGATTCTTCAAGTTGACTATTGGCCTATGGTTGGTCCATACATTTCATAAGGTTTTCCGAGGCAAGGAATCCTCAGAGGTGGTTTTGCCAGTATCTTCATCTTATACACACTTTACTGCACTTGGTGTTCATTGCAGGGCAGCTACTATCCAAGTACTACTCAAGGCTGTCCTTGTTTCCCTTCCATGATCAGATGAGATCTACTGCCACTGAGGACTCCTTGCCCAAGAAAACCCTTTGAAATTCATGGGGCTGCCATAAATCATTAAGCAGCTTGAAGGCGTATACAGTACAGTTTTGCTTATCTAACATAAACGGGCAGAAGAACGCTGGATGAGCTAAAATGTTGGATAATAAGGAGGGATTAAGGAAAAGCCTATTAAATGTCAAATTGTTGTGATTTTACAAATTAAGCACCCAAACATCATGTTGACAGAAAAAGCTGTTCAATACACAGCAACGTGATGTAGCAATTACTGTATTTATGAATTTAGCACCAAAACATCACAATGTATTGAAAACATTGACTACAAAAACATTGACTACTAAAAAATTGACTACACATGAAGACAGAATTGCTGCCTAGAGAAACAGCTGTGGATCCGGGCAGGAGGCAGATTGTGATGGATAACCCAGAACATTGGATAAGCGAAGGTTGGATAAGTGAGACAGAGCGCACAGAGTTCTACAACATGTAGATTGCCACAGTTTACCTAGTCCTGTGTGAAAACTCAGTCTTTTCTGTATTGTCGAAAGCTTTCATTACCAGAATCACTGGGTTGCTGTGAGTCTTTTGGGCTGTATGGCCATGTTCCAGAAGCTTTCTCTCCTGATGTTTCACTCACATCTGTGGCAGGTATCCTTAGAGGTAAGGCAACTTATACCTCACAACCTCTGTGGATGCCTGCCACAGATGTGAGCAAAACATCAGGAGAGAAAGCTTCTGGAACATTGCCATACAGCCCAAAAGACTCACAGGAACTCAGTCTTTTCTACTCACTGCACATATAATCAGTCACCACTAACTATGGGGCAATGCAATATTATTTCACTTTCCAAATTACTAGCACTATAATAATTGAAAATATCAATGTCATGCTTAAAAATTCAGTCAGCCCTACATATTCAGTGCACCAAACCCATGCAAAAGAGAAAACCCATGGATAAAACAAATTGCTTTTTTAAAAAAAATATTGAAAGAATACCTCTCTTGGAATCTCTAAATCCTGAAGCATATATTTATGGTCATTATGGAAGTTGATTACAGAACCTGTTTGAAGGACCTAGAAATTCATAGGGAGATGTTTTGTATAGGAATCTCTACGTCCTCCAGCATGATTGTGTAGCCAAATTCCAATGTATTTTTAAAGAGATAACGTTTTAAATAATCTGCAAATAATCCAACCTGCAAATATGAGGACCAACTTTACAGTTTTAGTTATCTGGTGGAAAAAAAGGGTAGGCAAAGTGAGCCAGGAAATGGGAAAACAAAAAATATTTATTTATTTATTTATTTATTTATTTATAGCACTTTTACCCTGCTTTTCTCACCCGAGGGGACTCAAGTCGGCTTACAATAAATAGGCAAAAATTCAATGCCTGCAAACAATACACTAAAAACAGTTCATATAAAAACAACGTAACATTACAGAATAAATACACATTATACAAAATTTAAAACATATCATATTTAAAACATAAATATGATTTTTTTGATGTTTGAAACTTTGTCATGTTCAAGATTTGGAGCCTAGAGTATCATTCTTATGGTGTCCTCATTTTGCACTCCCAGAGCCACATTCCTGGTCACCAAAACATTTTTCCTCGTCAAATAATAATTCTCACCTAAAATGGAAAATACATCAGAGTTGGATAATTGTCAAAGCAGCGGAACTACAGAACTGGTCAGAACTCCAATTGATTGAATTACTGCTATAACTTCCCTAGAAAATGTCTTGTTATGGAATATAGGTTGGTTGTATTTTCAAAACACAAAACTACCCAAATGTTTCTTTTTTCTCTATTTCAGAATTCAGAAAAAGTGCTCGTTCCTTCGGTCACCTTAATTGTTGGCTGTGGGGTGTCTTCCTTGACACTTTTGCTCTTGATCATCATATACATCTCAGTCTGGAGGTAAACATTATCTGTTTTCTATATTTTATTTCCTCAGAAGTAAGCAACTAGAGATGTAATTCTTCACTAATTTTCTTCTTGAAAAAACCAATGGAGAAATTTTATCATTTTGTTTCTGCCGTGAAAAAGCCTGCGAAGATGATATAATTGTCAAAACCTATTAGCAATTCAGGATTTATTCTAAGCAAAGTTTGCATGGAGGTATTTTTTTCTCAACAAATAACATTTTTGCAAAGAAAACTTTGGTTTTTGCTCAGAAAAATATTTCTGCACAGAAATAGTTGCATTTTTCTGCAGAAGAAACAGCTTTTTCCATGCAGAAAATAATATCCTTGTACAGAAATATTTCCTGTGCAGAAAATCCTATAATGGGAGGTTTATGTACGTACAATTGTTTTGTCCAGTGACAAAGCTTTCCCTATGGTTTGTTCAGCCACAGAACAAGAGGAATAAAATTGAAGGAGACATTGAGTGCTTTGAGATCAAACAAAAAAGGCTAAGTGGGTAGATATCAAAACCATGGTCTTTCCTCCATCCCACCTTCACCCCTTGAGGCTATTTGGAGACTTTGATGTGGACAGAGAATGTGGCTTAAATCCCTGGTTCAAAAATAGATTACGGTGTATACTCGAGTATAAGCCTAGTTTTTCAGCCCTTTTTTTAAGACTGAAAAAGCCCCCCTCGGCTTATACTCGGGTGAGAGTCCTGGTTGGCGTATATTTGGGTCAGCTTATACTCGAGAATATATGGTACAGTTATTATTTTTCTCTATTATTGTTGCTACTATTACATTTATTTTACTCTATTTTTATTATTATTATTAATACATTTATTATTTCACTCTGATCTTATTATTATTACATGTATTATTTTACTCTATTATTATTAAAAGGATACATAAGCACATTTACCTTGAAGGAGATGAGAATAATGATTTGATCAGAGTTGGAGAGTCTTATCTTAAATTTGAGCTTTATGTAAATATTCAAAAACATTTAACCTACTGATGCCCCGATTAATGTAATTTTATTGGTATCTATTTTTATTTCTGAAATTTACCACCCTCGGCTTATACTGGAGTCAATGTTTTCCGAGGTTTTTTTATGGTAAAATTAGGTGCCTCAGCTTATATTCGAGTCGACTTATACTCGAGTATATACGGTACATGCCTCATTGGAGGCTAAGGCCACCACTTAGTTTTTTATTCATAAAATATTATTATTATTGCCTTTTATGATTCGATCTTAGGGCAGAACATAGGATGGTAAAGTCCATAATCAATTTCCATAATCAAAGAAAGGATCACTATGCCCCAGATCTCATCTGATCTTTGAAGCTAAACAACATCATCTCTAGTTAGACTTGAATGGGAGTCATTGAATATCAGGGGGTCTAGGTTTTATTTCAGAGGAAGGAACATGACATCTAGGGATTTGCTAGTTTTCCAGGCCTATTCTTGTTAACTTTCAACAGTATATCATAGAAAATTCTTAGAAACTTAGACTTAGAAAATTCATGGAGAAGACGTATTTTGTTGGATATGATATTAGTCCATTGAATACCATGGAGTCATACTGTACTCGCATCAGAAACAGAATCTGCTGGATTACTATGGCATCCCTACTCTTTCCGTGCATGCTGTCTCTGACCCGGTGGCATCATGCTCTACTGAACCCTCCACCCCTGACCTCCCTGCCGGGTCAGAAGCAAAAGGTGACCTTCCCAAAGCTTATAGCAATCCAGGCTTTCCCACTGAGTGGCTGTATCGCTCCCCGTGACCCCAAGCCTTCCAGTGTATAACTCCGAGCGTGACTGAATGAACACAGCATTTGCTCTTGTTCAGCAATGCCCCAAATGACCCATATCTGCCACATTGCAACTTAATTCAGGGAGAAGTCGAGTAGCATTCAGAAGAGATACAAGCAGCCTCCCCAAATATCTCCCCCTTCCCTCCCAGTTTGTTTAATTAAAATAAAATTGGGAGGCTATTCTTGTGAGCAGAGAAACTGGCAAAGACTGTTTAATCCTAATCCAGGAAGATATTTTCAAGAATAGCCTCCACTGAAGAAGCTAATTCACATTATTTCTTGTTTCCAGTTATTAATAATGTACAACAAAATAAAAGTGCACTGTTTCACCAGGATTTCTGTGTGCATGTGCATATCAGGAGCATTCCAACATATCCAAGCATCCAATCAAAATTGTTGAATAGTATAAACCTCTACTATACAAAATCCCAGAATACAGTAGAGTCTCACTTATCCAAGCTAAACGGGTCGGCAGAAGCTTGGATAAGCGAATATCTTGGATAATAAGGAGGGATTAAGGAAAAGCCTATTAAACATCAAATTAGGTTATGGTTTTACAAATTAAGCACCAAAACTTCATGTTATACAACAAATTGGACAGAAAAAGTAGTTCAATACGCAGGAATGTTACGTTGTAATTACTGTATTTACTCATTTAGCACCAAAATATCACAATGCATTGAAAATATTGACTACAAAAATGGCTTGGATAATCCAGAACCTTGGATAAGTAAGGCTTGGATAAGTGAGACTCTACTGTACTTGTAAAGAATCTACACAAACACAAGATGCTCTATGTAAAAAGGAAATATAATGTCCAAATAGCATTTAGTATTATCAAAGTTCCTCGTACAAAGCTCAGTTCGGTAGTACCAGACAGAATGAAAAGGAGCAACAGCTCTAAAACAAAAGTTATCTAAGTCTGATATTGCTCCCAATGTACATAGGCTTCAGTGATACAGTACATGTTCAATGAAAATATCTTCCAGACGAAGTAAGCGAACAGTTGGTCATGTTGCTATATACAGAATGAAGGAGATAATGGTGGAGCACCGCTCCCAAAAAAGTCTTCACAAGTAAAGTCCAAGTAAAGTCCCAAGTAAAGTCTACAGAGATGCCTGGGTATTTTTTGTACCCTGTTTTGTACCCTGTACAAAAAATACCCGGGCACCCCTGTAGACTTTACTTGGACTTCACTTGAGAAGACTTTTTTGAGAGCGGTGAGCCATCAATATCTTTTCCATTCTCTATATAGCAACATGACCAGCCATCCACTTACTTTGTCTGGAAGATACTGTACTGTATCCCTGAGGCCTATGTTTTCTTTTTACATAGACCATCTTGTGTTTGTGTAGGATAGTGTAAACCTCAACATACTTTTAAAATGTTAAAATAATGTTAAAAACCACCAAATAGATACAGAATTATGACCAACTATATACAAACTAAAAATCTAAACAAACAGGCAGACACAACTATTCACTGCCATGCTTTTGGCGTTGACTAAGAGTAGATAACAGCTGAATCCTCATTCTGTTTCTTACAAATGATAACAAAAGTACAGTATATATTCATATATATGTCCACCTCATGTATATGTCAAGAACAGGTTTTTGGAGCCAAAATTATGAATTTTGAAATGGCCCATGAATCAGTTGAAGGCTATTCTGCAAAGAGGGGAAAGTACCAGCACTAACTCAGGAAAAGAGGTTTTATTAGGTCTTTAGCCTTTTCTGCCAAAGAGTGCCGGTACCTCCGCAACTACAACTCCCATGATTCCATAGCATTTCAAATGGTGTAAATTCATACTATCAACACACTTTCTCTTTTCTATAAAAAGCACATTTGCACTCCTTTTCATCATGTGGGAGCCAAACATGGGGCAAAATGAGGGTACTTCTTGGATCTGCATCACTCAGAACATGACTGAGCTTTGGATCAGGAAGTCCGTTTCCTTCCTCCAAAGTTGCATTGCATCCTGACTGAAGCAGATCCAGAAATACAAATGGTGATCTAAGATGACGGTTTCCACTACTACAGCATTCAAATGGGCTCATGAAAGGAGAAACCCTGGGTTTAAACAACACTAGCAAAGATCTTCGAAGATCTGGATGTTTGCTGATGTCTCTTTAACTCAGGGTCAAGCTAGATTAAGAGACTTACTCTGGGTAATAATGCATTAGCCTTTGTGTGTCTTTTGGATGCCCCAAGCTACTTTGAGTGCTACACCACACTTTGTGGCAGTTTAGATGGGCCCTAGGACTCTTGAATGTCCTCAAGTTGACTTCGACTTTTGGTGATCCCATGAATGAGAGGCCTTCAAGTCACCCTATCATCAGTGGCCCTTTTCAGGTTTTACAAACTCAGAGCTGTGGCTTTCTTGATTGAGCCTATCCATCTGAAATGCAATCTTCCTCATTTCCTATTGTTTTCTACCTTAGCAAGCATCATTGTCTTTTCTGATGACTCTTCTCATGACTACACTATGACAGCCTTAAGTTTGTCCTCTAAGTTTCTAGGGAGCTTTCAAGTTTTAGTTATTCTAGGACCCATTTATCTGTCTTTTTAACACAGTGGTTCTCAACCTGTGAGTCCCCAGATGTTTTGGCCTACAACTCCCAGAAATCCCAGCCAGATTACCAGCTGTTAGGATTTCTGGGAGTTGAAGGCCAAAATATCTGTGGACCCACAGGTTGAGAACCACTATTTTAGCTCATGACATCTGTAGAACTTTCTTTCATCACCATATTTCAAATGAGCTATGTTTCTTCTTATCAACTTTCTTCACTGTCCAGCTTTCACAACTACACATAGAAATGGGATGGCTCTGAAGACTAGCGTTCAAATATCTTCTTGGCCATGGAAACCCACTGGGTGATCAAGTCGCATTTTTTAAGTCTCAGGGAAAGACCACTACAAACCACTTCCAAATATATTTTGCCAAGAAAATCCCATGATATGTCTTCGTAAGTTTGAAAAGATTTGAAGGCACACAACATCACACCAGCCATGAAATAAGTGGCTGCAAAACATAGTCTACAGGAAGTTCCACACATTCCAAAATTTATTGCTGTAACATCACCATAGTTCATACTTGGGAAGACAAAATAAAAAAGGATCAACAAAGGTTACTCACATCTGTCACTGCCATTGGCTGCTGGCCCACTGAGCTCCAATCTCATGTTTAATAATCTGAGGTTTTATCTCCTTTGCCACTTCGCAGCCTTCTCTAGGCTGGAGGCCAGGAGGAAGTTTGACTTGCTGATCCTGTTTCTTCTGATTGATCTATCCCTCCCAGATGCAGAACTACTCAGGCGTGCTTCCAGTAGTGACAATTGGTTTGTGCAGCAGCCAAAAAGGCCAGGAGTCAAATAGAAACTCCTCTTCTTTGTGTCTCAGTAACAAATATTTCTATGGGGGATGAATTCTTTCAGCTAGCATGCCCAGAGGTTGGTAATGTTCCTTCTCTGAATATCTGTCCTATCAATCCTTGACTTTCCCAAGCTCTGGAATGGACTTGACCAAGGTGCAGCTGCAGCAACGACAACCCATCAATTGTATATTGAATGGGGAGTTACATTTGAACCAGGAAAGCCAACCTTTTGTCTCTGAATTTGTTCAGCAATGGCAGATGTTGTTGGATAGAAGCAGTGGCATCTATAGTGTATGAGTGTATTAGCATGCTTGTGACTCAGCCATCCCAGGAACTATTTTACAGAATGTTGGCCATTCTATTATGAGAAGCAAACCTACGCCTGCTCTTCATTGCACTGTGAGGGAATATGGAATCTATTTTTGTAAGGAGATATGAAATACCTCCTTATGCAAGTGTACCCAAGAAAAAAGATCTCACTCTGAATTTGTTAGGTTCTCCAGGCAATTCTATGGTTCACGCCCATGTTACCATAGAGTTACAACTAAGTAGCAAGCAAATTCCTAGAGGAGCAATATCTCTCTAGGAATCTCTGGGTCCCCTGAAGCATCTCTATGGTAGGGTGAGATTAGAAGTTGAGTAATTTAATGATTTTTGGTCATATTTGTGTTTTCAGTTAACTACAGTTGAGCTGGGAACATATCCCTCATGGATATGGATGCCTTATTTTCCTACACTATGCTGGAATCATACAGAACTGTGGAAATAGTTTCATACTTGATGAGAAAAAAACTGATCTAGTTTGCTAATCTGTTTCCACAGTGGTTAATCCATTGCTCCTGGAATTTTCATCAGCAAAGCATGAAAGCAACTGTACTTTTCATCTGAGGCTCTCCAGCAACGTATACATAGAAGCCTACACCCACTGATATTGAAAATGATTTCTAGGCCTGCTGACCACTGGTCATTGGCTAGCACTTCCGTCTCCTTTCTTCAAAAGGAGGCTTGGTCGCTCTGAGTTTGAGCCAGCTTTGGCTTTGTAGCTGTGGCTGCAGCAGCCATAGCTGTCACCTCAGGCCAGAAGCAGGGACAGTTTCCTTGAGTTGGTCGACCAGCTGTCAGCTTTCCTTGCACCCAATTTGGCCTTGGGTTTACCATCTGCCGACCTTTAGTGGTATAGAAAGACACACATCTTTCAAGGATCTAAATTCATGCCTTATAACAAAGTAAATTTATCTATACCAAAACTCCTCAGAAAAGATGGATGCACATAATCCAAGTGATGCTGACCCCCATGAAAGAAGTATTATGTATTTATTAGTAATAGTAGTATTTTAAGATGTTTCTTTTGTGCTTGAGATGTGATGGACTTGCAAGTATAAATGCCCTTGTATGCATCCAGGCTTGTAAAAACTAAATCCCTATCAGAGGACCCTTCCAGACAGGGTCCAAAATGGTGGCAAGAGAAGATTTTTGGTTAACAGTTGGAACTGCCCACTTTTTGCCTGCCAACTAATGTCATAAAATGGTTTGGCACAGTGAAAATGCCCAGTTACCATCACATGGGAAAATCCATTATTTTCCCCTGCATCTAAATGTGTATAGACAGCTGGAGCTGGTAGATTGACAGATCCAAATAACTGGAAGTAGGCTTGCATCATGTGATGGCAACCAAGAAACTTCAATTTAACAGTGTCTAGAAACGTGAAAATTGTCTAATGTGATAACGTCCTATGTTACCCTGTCCTGATGGAGTGCATTTACTTTGAAAGATGTTGGAGAAGGAGGAAACTCCTGGTGAAATTGTATTCCTTTGGCTGGATAACTGCAGGCAGAAGGGAACCTGATGTAGCTCCATCTTCTCAGGAACTAAGGAGATAGCGATGCCTAGGACCTGTCCAGTTTGCATTGCATTAAAAAATCTGGCCAAGTTTTACACACTTTCTGCAGTCAAATAGGATCTTGGCCATTGTCCACATAGCTCAGTGTTGTGTCACTAAGATCTCTGGTTTATCACCTAGAATTACACATGTTCCCTACAAATACCTTGGCTTTCAGAAATGGATTCCATGTTGCAAATCTGAGGTCCATGTAGGTTCAATTGTTAACAAGTTGAAGAACACTAATAGTCATTTTTCTCTTTCTTCTGCCTGTTTGTTTCCCCTCTGCAGGTACATCCGTTCGGAGCGTTCAGTCATCCTTATCAACTTCTGCCTTTCTATCATATCATCCAATGCTCTCATTCTTATTGGGCAAACCCAGACCCGGAATAAGGTAAGGAATTAAGTTGTTTCTGAGTTGGAACTTGCTGAAATTCCAGATCTTTTAGAGACTTTGTTTGGAATAGTTTGGCTGCTGTATCCACGTGATCAGTATCCATAGTTTCATTTATCTTCATCTGACAAAATATGCCTTCTCTATACTGTACCAGTATGTTATGGGCTCTCCAGCATGATTCTATGGTATGCGTCCATCCAAAGTTACCACAGGGTCACACTGGAAGACGTAAGAAATGCTTTAGAGAGAACATCTCTCTAGCCCTTTCCTAGGTCTCCAGTGCAATTGAATGTTCACATCAAGGAGAAATAATTCATTTCAATAGGGTTTACTTCTTTCTTCAGTTTCATTTCTCCATGGTAAGTCCAAGGACATACTCGTGTAGATATGGGAGTTGTACTGCATGTAAAAGTGATACCCACCATTGCTTCAAGATAAGATTTATTGGTGATATAGACAAATCAGTAAGTAGTCTACAGCAATGGAAGCATCTCAGTCCATTAGCTAATAGTTTTCCTCACCTGCCACATGGCAAAAGGCAAAATCAGCTCCCCAAACAATTACTTCTACCCTGATTGTACCAAGGTCAAAATTACAATCCCCATAATTGAGCATAAAGCCCACCCGGCTGGAGTGTCTGCTGTCCTACAAGGCCGCTAGAAAATAGATCAACAAGGTTACATATGGAAGAAGCAAAGTAAAACAATAGAATTGTACATGCTTGACCAATATACAATCCTAGCATGCATCTACATTGTAGAATTAATGCATTTTGACAGCATGTTAACTGCCATGGCTCAATACTGTGAAATCCTAGGCATTGTTGTTTTATAGTTTTAGCTTTCTCTTTAGTGTTTGTTCCTCACCAAAGTACAATTCCCATGATTACATGACAGTGAACCATGGCAATTAAAGTGATGTCAAACTGCACTAATTCAACAGTGTGAATGCATCCCTGATCATTCCGAAAGCATTACAAACAAGTTAGTAGAGAACGAAACTCGCTGGATTTTTGCCATCTATCAGTCTTTTCCTAGTCTTGAATTTTATGCCAAAGTGAAACTCTCCATCCAGGGCCTGTTGTTGCTGTGTTCCTTTATGCTACTTACAACTTATGGCAACCCTAAGGAGAACCTATCAAAGGTTTTTTTCTGGGACTAATAGTATGTCACTCTCCCAAGATCATCCAGTGGGTTTCTATAGCTGAGCGGAGAGTCAGGTCATGGTCTCTGGAGTCCAGTCCAACACACAAGCCATTACACCATGCTGGCTTTCTGTTCACCACCTAAACATATGGCACAGATATTAACCCAATTGATGCCAATGAGCATCTTTGGCCATGATGCTGCTAAGGATCCCAAACCATTTTGCTGGTGACAGGAGAACACTCACTGAACACTGAAGTGACAGCTGATCCCTGTTTTTTCCCTTTTCTATATCATTACCTCATCCAAGCAAACATGGCAAATGAATTACCTATTTATCGGCCTCCAAGAACCTGGGAAGCTTTTCGGAGAGCCCGTAGTAAAAAAAGAAAGGGAAGAAAAGACTTCAGATGAGATGGCTTTTGAGTAGCTGCCTGCAGTTGGCTGCCTCCTGGCACTATGCAAAGAACAGGACTGGCTTGTGAGGTTGAGTGGTTTTTATCTCTCAAATTCAAAAGGACAGATTGACCAAAGAGAGCCAGGGGAGCGTGTTCCACTTAATAAATGTTCTGCTCCTCCGTCGCGCCTTTTCCATCTCCTAGGCCTGGAGCCAATTGCTGACCTTAATTAAGGAATCCTAAAATGCACTCCCTACCTAGGTAGGTAAAAGGGAAGGAATCCGTTGTTCTCACGACTGGAGATGGAAAAGAAATTCACAGTAAATGAGGTTTTCTGCAGAAAACCACAGTCTGGGAGGCTATTAACAGAACTCACATCTATCTTTCTGGGTTTCCACTCAGCAGCAGAAAATGGTGAGCATCGCATTCTCTCCCTTTTCCCCTCCAGACTCTACACGAGTCACATCCTAGACCTAAATATAAATGAAGACCTACATGGTGCTTCTTTTGTATAAATCTGCACTCACGTAATTACGGTGCCGTTGGAGCCAATGATTTATATCCCACCCTTCTCCTAACATGGGACTCCATGCCACTTAAAACAAAGAACAACTAAAACCTGGTCACACACAAGTTGAACAAAATTAAATCAGCAATGCTATTAAAAGAGCAAAGTTGGAAAACACTTAAAGCATAATGAAAAAGAGATAAAAACACAGGTTGGCACATTAAAAGGCTTGCCACATCAAAGCAGTCTTTGCCTGCCCACAGAAAGAGAGCCAAGATTTGGGAAGTGAACCTCCTGTGGGAAGGAGTTCCCCAAGTTAGGAGCAGCAACACAGAAGATCTGCTCCCATATCTCAGCAAGCCACATTTCTGGTGAATGCCAAAAATGTACAACCAGTTTTGTGTCTGTAAGGATCCTTGCTGTTTCCATAATTTAAGGGGTACTTTGAAGTACCAATGAGTAGCTCACCTTCTACATTTAGAGGTATGCTTTCATCAGAAATGACCATAAAGTTGTATTGGAACCAAGCAAATTCCTAGAGAGACTATCTATTGTATGCTGGGACTGGGAGTCAGGTAATGCACTCAACTGTATTCGTAGTTTCAGGTGTTCTGACCAATAATGTATTCCTGTAGCTACAGTGATCTTGTATCCGCTCTCTCTACGCACACATTTATATATAAGTTATAAGCAACTGTGGTTGATATTTAATGCACATTGCTTGGTGACATCATCAGAGCTTACCTTAGATGTCAAATTTTGGCTTGGAAACCTCAAGGTTTGGGACAGTCCAGAACTGTCAACCCTATGAAGTCTTCACATTTCTAAGAGAAACATAGACAGCTCTTTGTAGTTTTCCCCTAGGACTTGGTTTCCAGGTCCTGAACACAGGACTGCATTGGTTTTACCCATGGCCTCATCATGCTCCCTTTCTCCTGAACAGTCAAACCTCCAATGAACCGAGACTCTTAGATCCTTTTCAGTGTGCTTCGGGCAAGATGAGTCAGTGCCATCTCACACCAGGGCTCCCTGGCTGAGCATCCTCACGAAGCCATACTGGCTCATGCCTGAACCACCCACAAAGACTGTGATACCTGTCTTCTGCTTGATGGAAAGTGATGGTGATGCATAGCCAGCTTCTTCACCTAGAGCTTTGGTTCCCAGAGCAATGTCTAATGACAGCCAGAAGGCTAAAAGTTTCACATCTATTTGCCTGCACCAAAGTGGGTAAAGTATGTCCACAGGGACATGTTTATGCCCATCAAGGCTACAGTTATTTTGGGATGGATGGATATATTGGCACCAAATACTGATAGGAGTTATAGGTACATTTGCTCCGTGTTTTTGACAGATTCAAGGCCATTTTAGGTCCAGGAGAAGCATTTTTCCCCCATCAGAGGATGTGGCCCAGAAAATCTTGTACAGATAATTTCTAGATGTTTTTGACACCTTCCAAACTATTTTAGGTGCAGGAGAGATCTTTTTTCCCCAAGACGATATGGCCCAGAATGACCTATACTGGACCTAAAATGGCCCAAAGAACACCACTAACATAAATCACTTCTGCACTGCCATATAAAATCCATATTATCTGATTTGAATTGGATTATATGGTAGTAAGACTCATATAATCCATTTTAATCCACACTGCCATATAATCTGAATTATATGGCAGTGTAGAAGAGGCCATAGTGAAATCCCAGCCACCATATGCCTAAGAGGTGTGATAGGAGGAACATTTTTCCACGATGGAAAGATTTCTTTCTGACTTCTTTTTTTGTTGTTGTTGTTCTGCTTGGCCTCTGCATTTCTATACAATTGATAGAAGCCCATTTTTCATTTTGATGATGATGATGTGGACAATGATGAAATTATACATTATTATAAACATAATGCAGATGGTATTATAAAGATAATAAAGGGATGTTATATCAACCAGCTCTGGGACAGAGGTTGTAGCTTTTACTGAGTGAACGATATCTATCCTTCTCCTTTCCCTCATTCCCTGCCCAATAGAGACTTTTTTCCACCAGGCCACATCCGGAAAATCCATCTCTGCATTTGCAAAAAAGCTTTGAAGATGAAAGGGCCACATAAAAACGGTGCATATTTTTGCCGCCGGTCGCATTAGACAAAGGGAAAGGGGCCTGCCGTAGGTACTCTCAGCTGCAGCTTGGCAGCTTTATTTATTATGAAATCATGCTTGGCCAAGCTTTATCTCCTGCTTCAAAGGACAAAAAATATCCTATCATTGCTGAAGGTAGGAAGAAAAGAAGCTTGATGTTTAGAATCCCACAAAGGAAATTACAAATAGAAACTCATTTTCAGTGATTACTGAACCTAGAATATTTGGTTTTGGGCTGGTTTAATGTAGGGAAAAATGTGTCAATTATGAGACTAGAGTTTTGAAAAGTTTGTTTTTGTTGTACTTTTTTTTACTTCTATTCTACTATAATTGTAGTTGCGTCAGGTGGAGAGAATGGTCTGGCAACTGTCATTCGAAATCATTATTTGTACAATGAGTGAATTAAAAGTTGGAAGTGACCACCAAGGCCCTCTAATTCAGCTTCCTGCAATGATAATATATGCTGTTAAAGCACCCATGAAATATGGTCACCCAACCGCTGCATAAAAAAACAATATGCAGGATTTACCCATGCATTTTCATGACTTCAGGCTAATTTCATAATTTCATGACTTCAGGCTCATCTGTATGAGCCATATAATCCAAGGACTATCTGGAGTAGCAATGCTCCATCCCAGCCCATCACTACCCATCTCCATTTTGTAATGGTGAGGTGGATTCCAGATCATCCAGAATGGCCATAATTGGTTTGAACCTGCCAGAATTTCACCTTATCTTCATGGTCCCCTGTGGCCACTGGTGGACCACCATGGAGGTCCAGAAACTCCTATCCATCACCGTTGCTAGCATTAGAAAAAGCTTGTCCCATGACCCGGGAGAAGGGAAACTGGTTTCACCCACATTATGGACTAGAAGCACCTCAATGCTTTCAGGAGTTACTTCTGGTCCAACAAAGAGTATAGGGCCACAGTAGACAAGCCAATGTTGTTCAGTTGTACAACATTGCTGTTGAACTCGAGGATTACAATAGCATGATAAATGGATAACTCTGCATGTGAAAATGTTTACTATGGAAACCTGATATGAGAGCTGTGCCTGCAGCAAATACTCATGTGTAAATCTAATAACTTTAGTCAAAAAAGTCAACCCACAAAAACTGAATCACTTATGTACAAGCCAATATAAGTGCTATACCTTAACTCTTATTAAAAAAAGAAACCATCTCTGAGTATTGCTGGGAAATCAAAGAGCTTGGTCTATCTCAGGAAAACCTAAAAGAAGCAATGATTGTGTCCACTCTCTCAACCAGGGTGCTGCTTCTGGGCTTTTTAAATTCCTAGCTGAGGAAATGGTGACAACAGATGAGGCCACATTGGCATTTTCCCCTCTCTGTGAAATTTATTTATTTACAGTATTTATATTCCGCCCTTCTCACCCCGAAGGGGACTCAGGGCGGATTACAATTAACATATATATGGCAAACATTCAGTGCCATCAGACAAACAAGATACATTATAGATACACACAGAGGCAATTTAACATTTCCAGCTTCATGAGGGTATACTCGATTCCGGCCACAGGAGGAGCTGTTGCTTCACCGTCCACTAGTGACACGAGTACTGTACTTCCTCATTCCTTTCCACGTGCTGCTGGCAGTTTTATGGTGTTGTAAATTAGTTAAATTAGCCTCCTGCATAAAGCATACCTAAATTTCCTAGTTGACAGATGCAACTGTCTTTCGGGCTGCTTAGGTAAACAGAAACCTGGGCTATTTAATGGTCAGGGGCTTAACCTGACCCTGGCTTCGAACTCATGATCTCTCGGTCAATAGTGATTTATTGCAGCTGGTTACTAGCCAGCTGCCTCGCAGCCCGGCACATTTGCCTGATAGATGGATCACGTCAAAATCCATAATTTTTCCCCCAAACCCTGCCCTCGACTTGTACATGTGGTTGACTTATATATAAATTTATACATGTGTTTTTTCTGTCTCTTCCAATCCAACTGTTTGTCCACTTTCCCTTTCAGATCTTTATTCTCATGTATATATCTTTTTCTGTTGTCTCTTTCCAGGTGATATGCACCTTGGTGGCAGCCTTCCTGCACTTTTTCTTCCTCTCCTCCTTCTGTTGGGTTCTGACGGAGGCCTGGCAATCCTATATGGCTGTCACTGGCCGGTTACGCAACCGCATCATCCGAAAACGCTTCCTGTGTCTTGGATGGGGTGAGGGTTCCTCCTTACTTATACTTGATGCTAAAAAGAAAAAAAAATGCATGTGTTACTAAAGGAGTCATGCAGTCATGCCGGCCACATCACCTTGGAGGTGTCTACGGACAACGCCGGCTCTTCGGCTTAGAAATGGAGATGAGCACCAACCCCAGAGTCAGACATGGCTGGACTTAACGTCAGGGGAAACCTTTACCTTTACTAAGGGTTACTGAAACAATGGGAAACTGGTAAATCAACAACAGTGAATTTAAGCACCATAGATTCCACGGATCTGTGCTAGTTGAGATTAATAATTCAATTTAAGCAATTCTACACTTTAATAGAAAATCAAATGTGATGAGATATTGAGGAAGAAAGGAAAGCAAGAACTTTGCTTCTCTAGATGAGAAATGGAGCTTCCAAAATTTTGGACAGCTGTTTCCTTCTTTTCCAAGCTCAGAACAGGGAAGAAAATAAGGTTGTGACTATATTCTGGTAAGAATTTGCATGCAGGCATTTCAATTTAACTGGAAATCAAACATTTTAAGCTAAATTTTCAATTGAAATATAACTTTGCAAGTATATACAGTAGAGTCTCACTTATCCAACATAAACAGGCCGGCAGAATGTTGGATAAGTGAATATGTTGGATAATAAGGAGAGATTAAGAAAAAGCCTATTAAACATCAAATTAGGTTATGATTTTACAAATTAAGCACCAAAACATCATGTTATAGAACAAATTTGGCAGAAAAAGTAGTTCAATACGCAGTAATGCTATGTAGTAATTACTGTATTTACGAATTTAGCACCAAAATATCCTGATGTATTGAAAACATTGACACTACAAAAATGCGTTGGATAATCCAGAATGTTGGATAAGCGAGTGTTGGATAAGTGAGACTCTACTGTATAATAGAATTGAGGTTCTTTTCACCTTATTAACAATTAAGCACACAAACTGGTTCAAGTGTTGGATCGTGACTTGAAAACCAGGGTCCTCGCTAACCTGCCTCTCGGTTAAGTTGGGCAAAACGCCTTGGTCCCCTGATATAGTCAACTCTAACATCTCCAGGGCGACTGCTCAGTAAAACATTTGAAGAATTCTGCCCTAAGTGCAAAGGATTTTATGGAGCCAGAACTCTCCCCATTTCGACACCATTCCGTCCACCCTCATCCAGTTACATAAACCGTGAGGGTGAGGGTTTACATTCCTATCCCATGACACAAAGGGGTGCCTTAGGTGTACACCAAATGTAAACCTATGTCTGCTTTCCATGGGATGACCTATTTAAAGCTCCCTGCTCCCAATTTGTCCTTGTAAACAGTATAGGGTATGTGAAAAACCCACCCAAAACATAGGGGGGAAATTCCAATGGCTCCAATAGGCAACCAATATATTATACCATTAATGGGTGGGAGGGTGAGTCAACGAAAAGTTCAAAGTGAGTTAGGAGGGGTGAGGTGCTCACTAAAGCAGCCCTGCACCCTTGGAAATAGTTCCACCAAACTATTTCCAAAACTGGGTTGTTGTATGTTTTCCAGGCTGTATGGTCATGTTCTAGAAGTATTCTCTCTGAGATTTCGTCCATATCAATGGCAGGCATCCTCAGAAGTTGTGAGGAATAGAAAAACTAAGCAAGGAAGGTTTATATATATCTGTGGGAAGTTCAGGGTGAGGGAAGAACTCTTGCCATCTTAAATGTTCCAGTTAATCACCCTAATTTGCATTGAATGGCTACATAGATGTAGCCATAGGATGCCTGCCATAGATGTGGGCGAAACGTCAAGAGAGAATACTTCTAGAACATGGTCATACAGCCCAGAAAACATACAACAACCCTGTGATCCCGGCCATGAAAGCCTTCGACAAAACATATTTCCAAAACTATTTCCAAAGTTTCCACGTTGGTGGCATTGGAAATCAAATTCTATCAATTTTAAAGAACTTCTCCCCAAAATTATGGCTTAGTGCAAAGCTGGATGAAGTAGGGTACCTGGACTACATGCAGCCCCTAAATCCCAATTGAGTTCTCAGCACCATCACTCGATATTTGTAGTCTTTTTCTAGACCTGTAGAACATTCTCTTGTTACCAATTTCCTCCTTATGTTTCCAAAATAATGTTTGGATTCACTAAAATATTGGCATATCTTCACAAGGGATGGCTTATGGGAAGACAAAGTGATGTAAGCTACTCTTAAGTGAGAATACAGATATTCTCTGTGTTCCTGCATTCCAAAATGGGGTTGAACTGAGTGATCATGGTTTCTTCCATCTTTTTCAATCTATGAGCAAATCTGGATCCAACCAATTCTTCTTGAGTTTGTATTTTGGGGAGTGGGAAAGTTGGGGTGTTGTACTTCAAAAAAACACCACATTAAGGAAACTCCATGTATCTTAAAAATGTACATATAATGGCCAAATGTTGAGCAAAATCATCTCCCAAGTACACCAGAAGGTTTTGGAGGATTTAGACAAGCCCAGTCTCCCTATGTCAGTGGGGAAATAAATCTGCTCTGGGTTTTCGTCTAAACATTTAAAAAGTTATCAAAGGTTTTTAATCTGATTTTTAAAATTGGTCTGGTACTCTAGATAGCACCTGCAAAGTTTGGACCAAACCCAAAGCAGATTTGCTGCTCCGCTGGTATGAAACATGTGTTGCCCACTCCAATCTGAACTGGCACCAAAGTGATTTTTTCCCCCACTTTTTTCTGTCATCGCCTTCTGTGTAACACACGGAGTAGCTCTCAAAAGTCAAGGTTTTCCCTCCAGGGAGACTCTCCATTTGCTGTTGCTTAGGTTTATTGACTCAGAGGACTTTAATTTATTTGCTTTTCGTCTTACCTCATCTAATCCTAGTTTAATTGTCATTTAATATCCTTTGAAAGCTTGGCAGCCAAGAGAGGGTTCTGATTCATCAATCTGGTTAACACATTATTGGCCAGAATGATGACATCCTTATACCGAATTCTTTGAACTGTATACATATTCAATTTCCAAGAAAAAAAAGTCAGAGACAATAAGGCTTTCAGCCTGCCCACGTAGCCTCATTTGTCATTGTTTTTGTGGAACTTCAAGTTATTTCTGACTTATGGTGACTATAAGGAGAACCTATCATGGTTTTTTTCTTGATTAGATTTGTTTGTTTTTTAGTGATGCCTGCTTGGAGAGAGAAACATCAGGATATAAATGCCCATAAATATTATTATTATTATTATTATTATTATTATTATTATTATTATTATTATTGTATGACACAGCAAACAAGATAGATATGCTGGATTTCGTATCACAAAATCACAAGTCGAACACTTCCCAAGTGTCTAGGACTGTGTGATGTATTTTTGGATGATGCGCACAGATCCCAGTAGGGTGGCCTTTTGCAGATGGCATTATTATTATTATTATTATTATTATTATTATTATTATTATTATTATTTTATTGTATGACACAGCAAATAAGATAGACATGCTGAATTTCATATCACAAAATCACAAGTCAAACACTTCCCAAGTGTCTAGGACTGTGTGATGTATTTTCAGATGATGCGTGCAGATCCCAGTAGGGTGGCCTTTTGCAGTTGGCAGATCGTAATTTTGTCAATGTCTATTGTCTCCAAATGCTGGCTGAGATCTTTTGGCACGGCACCCAGTGTGCCCATCATCACTGGGACCACTTGCACTGGTTTCTGCCAGAGTCTTTGAATTATTATTATTATTATTATTATTATTATTATTATTATTTTATGACACAGCAAACAAGATAGATATGCTGGATTTCATATCACAAAACAAGTCGAACACTTCCCAAGTGTCTACGACTGTGTGATGTATTATTTTATTTTTATTATTATTATTATTATTATTATTATTATTATTATTATTATTATTATTATTATTCAAAGAGGGTTCACATTGCCTTCCTCTTTACACTGAGAGGATGTGACTTGCTCAAGGTGAGGTTTTCATGGCCAAGTGAAGTTTCTTGATGGGGATCCCTCTATACTGCAAAATTAATGCAATTAGACACCATTAACTGTCATGGTTCAGTGCTATGGAATCATGGAAGTTGCAATTGTACTTTAGCCTTCTCTGCCAAGGAATACTGATGCCTTGAAAAACTAGAAATGGCAGGATTCCATAGCATTGATCTGCTAAATAGTGGCATCAAACTGCATTAATTCCACTGTGTAGATACACCCTAAGATCCCAGAGCTGCAGTCCAGCACTAAAAGCACTACATTGTCTTTAAGTCATCTTAGGTGACCACTGGAGCTATTTCCATTGCTGTCAGTTATATGTGTTGAGACACTGTTAAGAAGCACTGCTAGAAAGAGGAGAGAAATCTATCTGACACCTTTTCTACAAAATGACTCAAATTCCATTGCATGTGTAGTCAAGGCTTTTGTCATTGGATAGCCAAGCCCAGGCCGACAAGGGATCTCATCCGGTCTTAATGGGATTTGCTCTTCCTAAGCAGTGAGATAGACTGCTTCCCATTGTCACAAGGAGATGGAGCATTAAAAGCTGGGAAGACAAGGCAGATGTGGATGTCCCGGTCTGATCCTCAGCCATGAGAGAGACGAGTAGGGTGCCGACACTGAATTAAGATTGGTATGAAAAAGCTCACTGGATATCTCTACCAGAATGTGGACAATGCACTTCTTTGGGATTACAACTACTAATATCCCTTGGCCTTTTATGCTTTTAGAAAAAATAATTCAAATTCTGGAGTTTATACCCTTAAGGGTGACATTCTAAGACCCAAGATCATATCTCATACATGTGTAGTGTAAATCTATATTAACTTAGTTAAGCAGGCTTGGACTTACCCCATTTTGCATGAATACCAACATTGTGCCATATATGCCAGTTAGAAGTTTTCAGCAACCAAGAGCTAGATTGATAAATTTCCCCATGTTTAGGATTTGAAGAAATCACACAAATCTGAAAAAATTCTTACCAGAAATAACCTTCCCTATCCTGAGATGTGAAGGGGGGAAACAATCTCATGGACGAAAGTCCTAAAGTATTTGGATATTTACAAGTAAGATAGTTTAGTGGAATGTGAACATCATGAGAAGATGAGCCCTTCTACACTGCCATATTATCCAGATTACCAAAGCAGATAATCCACATTATCTGCTTTGAACTGGATTATATGAATTTACACTGCCATATAACTCAGTTCAAAGCAGATAATTTGGATTTTATATGGCAGTGTAGAAGAGGCTCTAGTCCAGCACCCAAGCCAGCAAACCACGTTGCTGGTTCATTGTTGTTTTCAAGCGGAAATAACAATCAAAAATACAACTCAACACTCCATCTACTGGCATCATGTTGGTCATTGCAGATCTCCACAAAGTCCACAAGATTTAAAATATGTACCGTATATACTCGAGTATAAGCCGACCCGAATATAAGCCGAGGCAGCTAATTTTACCACAAAAAAACTGGGAAAACATTGACTCCAGTATAAGCTGAGAGTGGTAAATTTCAGAAATAAAAATAGATACCAATAAAATTACATTAATTGAGGCATCAGTAGGTTAAATGTTTTTGAATATTTACATAAAGCTCAAATTTAAGATAAGACTGTCCAACTCTGATCAAATCATTATTCTCATCTTCTTCAATGTAAATGTGCTTATGTATCCTTTTAATAATAATAGAGTAAAATAATACATGTAATAATAATAATAATAATATGAAATCCAGCATGTCTATCTTGTTTGCTGTGTCATACAATAAAATAATAATAATAATGATAATAATAATAATAATAAAAATAATAAATAATACAGGAAAATAATACAAGTAATAATAAATAGAGTAAAATAATACATGCAATAATAATAATAATAATAATAAGAAGAAGAAGAAGAAGATCAGAGTGAAATAATAAATGTATTAATAATAAAAATAGAGTAAAATAAATGTAATAGTAGCAACAATAATAGAGAAAAATAATAAATGTAACATATATTCTCGAGTATAAGCTGACCCAAATATAAGCCAACCAGGACCCTCACCCGAGTATAAGCCGAAGGGTGCTTTTTCAGTCTTAAAAAAGGGCTGAAAAACTAGGCTTATACTCGAGTACATACAGTATTCATTATTATATTAATTTACTTTATACAGTACTTCAACTTTTTCCCAGTTTCAGACTCAAAGTAGCTCTCAATATTTTAAAACCAAATGCAACTAAAACAAAAAGTATCACAACCGTTGAAAATGGAATAATCAACCACATTAAAAACATGAATATAAAACAGTCCACAAGGCAGCTACAGCATAATTGTGATGATGAGCAATACAGCATGCCTCAACTGAAGAAGAGTATGCAATGAACAGTTCAACCTTCAATGTTCTGGGTAAATAAGGGATGATTTGCCTCCTAAAAGAAGGAAAATGGAGAGGGAGCCAAGCAGGCCTTCCATGGGAGGGAATTCCATGGCCTGAGGTCACAGCTCACTACTATGGAATCTAGGGAGCCATAGTTTTGCATGGTCTTTAGCCTTCTCTGCCAATAAGTGTTGATGTCTCACCAAATGACAACTCCCAGGTTTCCATAACATTGAGTTGAAATGGTGTCAAACTGCATTCATTCTACAATGTAGGTACAACCTTCCATGGACATTCTGGGACTAATCGTGTGTTGTGATTGGAAACCCACAAGCAGGACATGGGAGCAAATACATCCTCCATCACACATACCCAAGAAAATGACAATCTTGATACATGTACCTTTGATATGGAGGTGACATACAGCATCATAAACAATAGGCTGTTATTTCAAAGAATACAAGACTATAGTTTGAAGAAAACTTATTTACAAAGAATTATTTTAAATATAATATCTTTTTTCCCCTTCCATTTAGGCTTGCCTGCCTTGGTGGTGGCCATCTCTGTGGGATTCACTAAAGCCAAGGGATACAGCACCATGAACTAGTGAGTAGCAGTCTTTCTTTAACTCTAAAACAGAGATGGGGAAAATCCGGACCATGGATTCCATGTGATCTCCAAGATTTTGGCTCATGAGGCTACCATGTAACTTCAAAGTTCTCCCAAAATGTAAATAAACCACAATGAGGGACTGATTTTCAGGTGATTTTTATTGCCCCTAAATTACCAAAATTATGCACAAATGGAGCCATTTCATATACCAGTGCCTCTCAAAACCTAGGGAAATGGGTGGTACAAATGACATCATACAATTTGAATTGTGCTGGGAAAGTGGGGTATCTTTTTTTGAGGGGGGTCATAAAGACAAAACAATTGCTCCCCCTTGCACAGTTGCAATCTGTGTAGCAAATAGCTACACCAGATTCTGCAGTAGTATATACTGTATACTATACAGGTACGTTTCTGGCATTAACCTGCCTACCTTGAATGCTACAATATTAGACTTGTGCACGGATCTGTTTGGAGGTGGCTCCTTCTGCTCTTTGGCTCCTTCAGGAGCCCGTAATGGTAAGCCCCCCCCCCCCCCCCCAGTATAAGACACACACATACACACCGCAACTAAAGCAAGCTGGAGCTAATCTTGGCACCTCATCCCATATTGGGAATCACAGTTTAATCTTTTTTATTAATCACAGCAAGCAAGAAGAAAATCCAAATTTTCTGAAAATTATTACCAGTTACCTCTCCTCTATAGTAGAAACTAGTAGAAACAGCTTTAAGGAAGCATTAAACTCGAAACAGAAAGGAGATTGAAGCATGCCAGGAAAAAAAAGATGGGTTTTTTAAGGAAGCCCAGGGAGGATAGCTCCAGGGGGTCATCGCTATTCCTTACCTGGACATAGGAAGCCTTCTAAAATGCCTTTGAAAGAGTGTGTGGCATGGTGTGGAGGCCCAGGAGAGAAAGTGTGTGCTGCACCCCAAGGCAGCTTGAACACTGGAAACTAAATAGAGACCAATAATCATATAATATCTTTATTAAAACAATAATTAATTCAGGAAAGAATAAATGGAAAGGATGAGTGAACAATAGTCCTATAAGGAATGGTATGAATTAGTCCAAAGCATTGAAGAGATATGTCCAATATTATTGTCCAAAGTCCAGAAACCGAAACACGCTCAAAACTGTTGAAAAGTTCTTGAGCAGGGAAAACAACAAGGAAGCAGGAGTAAATAACAAAGTCCCTAGAAAGTCATGGATTTCAAGGCAGGCAAAAGACGAAGCTAAAAGCAATCTGGATTCAGGAACAAGGCAAGGACGTGAATTCACTCCGGATTAAAACGGGAGTCGCGGCTCGGCTTGGCCGCCAGGAAACAGGAGACTTGGCTTGAAAATCAGGGAACTGGAAACAGTGAAGTCGCTACGTTGACACCACAACTAGTTCACAGTGCAAGACACTTTTATAGAAGTTAGATCTAATAACAGCTAAGGGAACCCAACTCCCCAAAGGTTCCCAAAGCAATCTGCTATCCAGTATCCCCTTTAGATGCCAATCGTTGACTCCTGCAAAGCTGCTGTGTCTGGGATCTCTGTTGCTGCAAAAACTGTCTTCTGTTAAAGGATACATTCCCTGGGCAGCTTGGAACATCTGGTTCTTCCACTGGAGTAATGTTATCTGTATCTCTCCCAATTAAGGAAGCCTCGGAGCTATCCACAGCTGGGGTCTGTAATTGGAAGGAACTCGGAGGAGAACTGGGTGAAAAGTCAGAATAAGCTTCATCCTGGTCAAAGTTCATTTCTGAACCAGGTTCAGAACCCAAAAGCGGCTGGGATATAACAGTGTGCGTGCCTGCAGCGCCTCTCCTCTAGAATAGAAACAACTTTAAAGCCTCCTTAAAGCATGCCCGCCTGCCTGTAGTATCCCTCCTCTAGAGTAGAAACAGCTTTAAGAAATCTCCTTGAATGCCTTGGAAAAAGTGCATGGTGTGGAGGCCCAGGAGAGAAATTGTGTGCACTTGCCTGCAACACCTCTCCTCTAGAGCATAAACAGCTTTAAGAAGTCTCCTTAAAGCATGCACGCCTGCCTGAAATGCCTCTCCTCTAGAGTAGGAACAGGTAAGACGCCTACTTAAAGCATATGTGCCCCTACCTTTAGCACCTCTCCTCTAGAGTAGAAACAGCTTAAATGCATAAAATGATGGAAAGGGGAACCTGGGAAGCCCTCCCTCCAATAATGGGCCAGAGAGAAAAATAATCTTTCAGCACCCCAGAGAGGAAACAGATATCTGCCCTCCCAAATTTAGGAAGGTCCCCAAAAACATATTGGGGCCCCCACCAAAATCCAGGACACTGAAACAGACCACGGTTTACCCAGAATGCACAAGCCTATACAATAAATCATAGGCCCTTTGTATTAGCTGCAGTTAGATCCCTGGACCCATCTTTATCCCAAAATCCATGAATGCTAAAACCCCATTAGATACAGTAGTGTAGTAAAACAGTGCCTTTTATATAAAATGGCAAAATAAAGTTTTGCTTTTTGGAATTATTGAAGCTGTTGGATACCGAATTCAGAGGGCCAAGTGTACTTGCAATTGGGAATCCTCCTCATGCCACATATTGACCTCTGCTCAAACTACCGTGACTGCATGGAGCATTAGAAGAGAACTGTGTTGGTTAATGTTTGACCTTAATTACCAGCAGGGACCAAAATCAATGATCTCTGAAGGAAAGCCAAATTGCTTTCTATTACTCTTAATTCACAATGCTGGCCCCTGAATCTCACACAAATACAATTGCTTTGGTTTGTATTTACACCCTCACTCATTGAACATTAAGGGAAACCCCTCTGCTGAGATTATTGCTTCTCTTGTGCACTTCCTGAGCAGTCATTTTTGCCCCTATGGCAATCAAGAAATTCCACTACACCACAGAAAGCAAGGATTTCTTCCATCTCAGTGAAAGCATTAGGATGTAACAATGCATTCACTACTTATGTATTTATTTACTTTGATATTTCTGTCCACCATTTGGTCTCCACCAAGAAACCACTGAATTTGATCAAATATCTGACTTGTAATAAAAATGATACATTCCAACAATAATTAAATTAACACCAAAAAAAATAACATCTCAGACTCTCAGGATAAAGAGTCTTGAGCTTGGACAATACAGTGGAATGGGAGAGTTGCCCTGCATTTTCATCACCTGTCTTTTTAAAATGTTGAGACAAACAGTAGGTCCATCACAAAAGCACATCTGGACAAGATGGGCAATCTGTATGCCATCCAAAACATGCATGTGTTGCATCAATAAATGCACACTGAACTATAATGATATTTATGACCATCACAAACATCTAGCTGGACAAAATAGACCAAATAGTTGCAAGGATGAGATCATACAGAAAAGATATTGCAAAATATCTTAGAACCACAGAAATGTAGAGTAGGAAGACAACAAAGGAGTCATCTTGTTCAACGTGTTGTCAAAGGCCTTCATGGTTGAAATCACTGGGTTGCTGTGAGTTTTGCAGACTGTATGGCCATGTACCAGCAGCATTCTCTCCTGACATTTTGCCTGCATCTGTGTCTGGCAACTTCAGAGGTTCTGTTTAATCTAGAGGTTGTAGCAAAGACTACAAATGCTGCATTCAGAAAAGGATAAGAGGGAACCTGTAATCACTGCAGGAGTCTATCTTATACTGTGCAGCTGTTGACAAGTCTACATAGGGACCACCAAATGTAATGCCCAGACACAAATCAAACAACATGAAAGGCACTGCTGACTGGTTCAACCAGAAAAGTCAGCTATAGCAGAGCACTTGATGAACCAACCTGGGCACAGAATATTATTTGAGAATGCTGAAAAATTCTGACAACCCTCATGTCAGACTACACAGAGAAGCAATTGAAATCCACAAGCATGTGGACAATTTCAATAGAAAGGAATAAGCCATGAAAATGAACAAAATCTGGTTACCAATATTAAAAAAAAACCACCAGAATCAAGACAGTAAATAAAGAACACCACTCAGAAGCAGGAGAATTCCAGACAACAAACAACCAAGTGCCAGTTAACACCTCCTAAATAGAGGATACCTCCAGCTAACAGAGGCCAGGCTACTTCTATGTACGAGTTACCCTCACTGATTGACTTTGCAGCTTCATGGCTACTCAATGCTATTTAAGCTTGCTAATAATAATAATAATAATAATAATAATAATAATAATAATAATAATAATTTATTTCTAGACCTCCCTCTCTCCCCAGAGGCACTCAGGGCAGTTAATATACATATAAACAGCAACATTTGCATTTGCAACATTGCAACATTCACACTTGCTTTAAACAAACAAGGTTTCTTTCACCCACCCTGGACATTCCACAGATATGTATACTCCACTTCCTTCACTGCCAATAGAACCTCTGAAGAGGTTCTATCTCCAGCCATCAGGAGAGAATGCTGCTTGGTCATACAGTCTGGAAAACTCACAGCAACCCATTTTGTTCAACAACGATGTGTGCAGACAATCCACACCTATAGCATCCTTGAGAGGTAGTCACCAAACTTTTATTTAAAAACCTCCACCAAGTCACAGCCTTTGACATGCTGTGGCAGTTTGTTGAGTGACACTGACCATCATAAAGTCCTCCTTAACATTGTTGTTGTGTGCCTTCAAGTCTTTTCCAATTTACAGCTGGTCTCAGCTCAACTGGTGAAGGGAAGGAGAAATGAATTTCATTTGGGAGTGCTCCCACATTTTCCTTCTCCTAAGATCCCAAAACACCTGGATCTTCAGAGTTTAAATTGCCTTCCACTTCTTCCCTCTCTACTGTAGGCGACAGCAGCCCATGCCCCTCACAGAGTTTGATATTTATTGAGTAGTGAGATATTTCTGGATAGAATGCAAGGACCACTGAATCACATTCCAAATACCATCCGAAAAGGGCCTTGGGCATGTTAAGTCTCAACTGGCTGCTGGCCAATGGCCACTGTGTTGGATTGCACTGATATTTATTTGAGACAGAGTTTCTCAACTCTAAAGCTGATCACTCTGGGACACTTATAATTCCAATAGTCTCTGTCCTTGAACTTTGGAGCTTTGTCTGAATATTACTAGTGATTCCTGACTAACAGAAACCCAGATTGTGAGTCATTCCCAAAGGCAAAGTGCTGACATGGCTGTGAACCAGGAGCAGATGCTATCAGGGATACCCAAAGAGAATACAGCTACAGTACAGCCAGACTAGTATTTAGGGACTTGGAATGTCCAGGTGGTGGATTCCCAAAAGTTCAAAGGAAAACAGACTTAAGCATCACCTCAAAGGAATCTCTCAAAGAGGAACCTGAAGCGAATCAAAATTTACTTTTGATGAATTTGGGAGAAATTGAAGGTGTTCACCTTCGCATGACCTTTTAAATTAAGAAGTTTTAAAAGCATTCTGCCAAATAAAAGCATTCAAACAGTAGTTATTCATCTATACAGTTTTTTATATATAAGTTGATGTTACAATTGCAACATATAAGGGACTACATTACAATAGAAGTGTATAACAACAACATAACTTACCTTGTATTATATTATATACCATACCTTTCCTTTTTTTGCTGTGTATAATAAACATCTGTGCGTTTAGCTAGATAAGAAGTGAAAATGAGTTAGGATGTTGTTTATTTTATTTTATTACAGTTTTGTGATATTAATGGCTAGGTTGAGCTTTGAAGCCAGCATTGCTAATGTCCTAACCTTTTTTTCCCTCCTTTTTCCTTTCCAGCTGTTGGCTCTCTTTGGAAGGCGGCCTGCTGTATGCCTTCGTGGGACCTGCAGCGGCTGTCGTTTTGGTATTTTATCCCAGCTTAAGAGAAATTTCCCCCATGTGGTCTTTATCCGTGTTTTCACCCCCTACTTCCATTTCTCATTTTAAAGAATTCTTCAAAAAGAAATAACCCTTAGGAAAGCAGAAATACCTAAGCCATGATTCTTTCTCCCCATGAATCCTATTCCAGAATAATCAAGAGTATGAATTCTATAAAGTATATTTTAGTTAGAAAGAAGGAAGGGATTAAATAATGGTTTGCTTCTTGGGGAAATGATAAGTAGAGCTGCAATGAAATGATCTGTCAGACACTAGTAGGCTTTTCAACAAAACAGAGACTCGGGGAAATAAGCTTTAGTAACCTTTCCTTAATTAAAAAAAAGGGGAGGGCATGATGGAAAAAATAAGCTATTGTGAAGAAGATCAGGCAGTGCTGTAACTGCATTGCACATTGTTTTGGAATGACTTATCTGGAAAGGTTGTTTATTGGTATGATAAACTCATGTCATGCTGGAATGAAGCAGAAAATATCATAGGTTTGCAAGGTTTGAGACAACCTGTGGCAGACATGGGAAAACTTTGGCCCTAAAGATGTTTTGGATCTCAACTCCCACAATTCCTAACAACCGATCGGATGTTAGGAATTGTGGGAGTTGAAGTCCAAAACATCTGGAGGGCCGAAGTTTTCCCATGCCTGACCTATAGCAACACATTCCCAAAGGTTATTGGCCTGGTGGGCTTCCCATCCTGAATCCAAATGCCTTTGAGCAGCTTTTGGGATAGCTTGTAAAGTGAAGCAGCCTATGAAAGCTTTGACTTGAAGAAACCCGCCGTTTCTCATGTAGAGGAACTGGTTGTCTTCCAAAATTAGTATTCCTTGGCACTCCCCTGAAAAATTGGTTGGATTCCAAGGTCTGCTTTTCCCAGACACCAAACGTTCATCATGGGAAAGGCTCTGAATCTGCTGCGGATGCAATCTAGGCTTCTCTGACCTTGGCCAAAGTCCTGCTGACAGTTCCGATTTGCCAAAAACTGCTCTTAAGTGAAGCTTAATTGGCTTGGGGGGCATGTCGAGAGAGGCATAGCAAGGCATGATAAAAGGGATGTCTGATACAGAAGGAAGGAAATCTTATTTTATCTCATTCAAGAATAAAAAAGTTGGAAACAATCTCCCTCATCCATAGATTATGAGATTTTTTTGCATGTCCTTTTTGCAAACATTTCAAGATTTTATTAAAAGACATCAGATAGTTACTTTGCACATAAAGTAATACTGCAGACACAAAAAATACAATCCACAACTTTTTGTAAAATAATCCCTCCAAATACCGTATATACTCGAGTATAAGCCAAGCACCTAATTTTACCACAAAAAATGGGGAAACATCGACTCCAGTATAAGCCAAGGGTGGTAAATTTCAGAAAAATAGATACCAATAAAATTACATTAATTGAGGCATCAGTAGGTTAAATGTTTTTGAATATTTACATAAAGCTCTAATTTAAGATAAGACTGTCCAACTCTGATCAAATCATTATTCTCATCTTCTTCAATGTAAATGTGCTTATGTCTCCTTTTAATGATAATAGAGTAAATTAATACATGCAATTATAATAATAATAAATACAGGAAAATAATGCAAATAATAATAAATAGAATAAAATAATAAATGCAATAATAATAATAATAATATCAGAGTGAAATAACAAATGTATTATTATTAATAATAAAAATAGAGTAAAATAAATGTAATAGTAGCAACAATAGAGAAAAATAATAACTGTACCATATATTCTCGAGTATAAGCTGATCCAAATATAAGCCAATCAGGACCCTCACCTGAGTATAAGCCGAGGGGGCTTTTTCAGTCTTAAAAAAAGGGCTGAAAAACTAGGGTTATACTCGAGTATATACAGTATATACTGTAACTCCCTCATCCATGGGCACAATATTCAAGGTTTTACTTACTTACCCATGCTCCAAAAATTTGTTCCTCAGAAGTGATTCTTCTCTTTTCTAGATCCTCCAGTATGATTCTATAGTGTGCTTCTGGCCTGTGTGTAGTCAAATATAGGATTCATTATTATCTACAATTTTAGGTATCTACTGAGGTAGTCTTATCTTTTCCATCAATATGGAGTTTTACTATATAGTCAGCCTTCCATATTTATTGGAGTGAATTAATGGAACAGAATCTCCGCAAATGTAAAAACCTATGAATAAAAAGAATAGCTGGTTTTTTAACCTTAGACACTTCTCTCAGAATCCAAGTCCTCCAGCATGATTTTATGGTCAACTTGAGTGGCACCCTAGCACTGAAACACCAGCACCACACCTGAGTCATAGAATAGAGTCATAGGATCATAGAGTTGGAAGAGACCTCATGAGCCATCCAGTCCAACCCAGTCCAGTAATTCTATCTAAAAATGTTTATTTAAGAAAGCAGATAAAAAGGGAAAAGGGAATTTCCGAAAGGATCAGAAGAAATAGCAAATGCGAAATAGCAGTAATCCTAAAATTCCAAAATACATCAAGTCAAGAGAACCAAAATCCACAGAAGTACTTCAAACATAAATCCATACACAAAGAAATAGGAACTGTCCCAAGGTAAACCCTTCAAGAAAACAAAGGCATGGTCCGGGGTTGTTGAGTGTTTTTCGGGCTGTATGGCCATGTTCCAGAAGTATTTTCTCCTGACGTTTCGCCCACATCTATAGCAGGCATCCTCAGAGGTTGTGAGGTATGGCATGGTCCGCCTCTCCTTTGAGAGGTGTGAAGCCAACACCACTTAATTTAAGCCCATCCAAGTAGCCATGAAATCATGCCAAATTCACCTGGACTTCAAGGTCTTATCACGGATTCTCTGAGAACATCTAATTTGTCTATTTCTCACTCACTCTGTTCTTAGGCCTAATCTGGCTTCTTGGGAAAACTCCCCATCAGCCAAAGGCCATTTCTCAAGAGAACTGGAACTTTCACTTTCCCTAGTTGCCTGGGAATTAGCATAAGATTCCAAAATATCCACGTGTGCCTGCAGTTCTCTCCTAACACTGACAGACTCCTCGCTTTGAAACCCATCAAACCCCTTGTTCTCTAAAATGTCAGAAAAATCCTCTTCCGCTTGCTGAGATACAACAGTTTACATCTTAGGTTGATGATGGAATGTCACTATTGATCTAGATATTCTTAAACGTTCTCTCTAGCAAACATTAGGGCCTCCAGCATGACTTCTTGACCAACCTTTGTCAGAAGTTAATCATAGATATTCTTAGAGAGAACATTTTAATCAAAACTGTGGATCTGCCAAGTCAAATCCACAAATGTGGACAGCTGACTGTATTTTAAACATTTCACAGCAGTTAACAATATGGTTTCCAATCTGTACAGAGGGGTGGCATTCTGCAGTGCAGTCGAGCAGGACACTGAAGGATGATGGGCCCAGCTCCATTCCAATAGCAAGTGGTGGCATGACATTGAAAGCATGGACACCAGCTGGAGATACTGTCACAACTTCTTGCATTTCTCCACTTACTGTCAGGATGGACCATCCCTCATTGGCCCATTTGGCCAGTGCCACAGCTCATCTACACTGTAGAATGAATACAGTTTCACACCACTTTAACTGCCATGGCTCAGTGTGATGCAATCCTGGGAGGTGTAATTGTACAATTCTTCAGCCTTCTCTGCCAAAGAGTACTAGTGCCTCAACAAACTACCAAGATCCCATGGTAGTTAAAGTGATATCAAACTGCATTAATTCTACAGTGCAGCTACACCCATTGTCTCTGAGATCTATGGCCTTGACTTTAAGGTTGGGTTTGGATGTCAAATGGGGGAACACATCATAGCCATAATACCATGGGGTGTGTGTGTGCATTTGTAAAATCTGCAATGATGTCACAAATTAGACATGTTGAAAGCTGATTATAGGCACATTTCATTAAAAAATGAAAGTAAATATATTTCATGTGTATGTTTCTGATGCAGGATCTTATCCATGGTTTGTTTTTGACTGAGAACAAGGAAATGTGTGAATGCATGTTATTCTCTGATTGATATCGGATTGCCTTGCTGAATTTGACCTGAATTTGTATTAGGCTTCCAAACAAACCTATCTGTTCTTGTTTCTTTCCCAACAGGTGAACATGGTTATTGGTATTCTGGTGTTTAACAAACTTGTATCCAAAGATGGAATAACAGATAAGAAACTGAAGGAACGGGCAGGGTATGCCTTATATCAATCATTCCTCTAAGCAAATGGGTGAAAACCGGAAATTAAAAAGTCACGCTTGGTAACCAGGCAGGGAAGGAAGGAGGAAGAAAACATGAGCAATTGTCTGAAAAGGTCAACTGGGGGGAAAAGAAGGGTGAAATCAGTTGTGTGAGAGAGAGGAGAATGATTTCTTTTTCACCTTTGTGTGGTTTGTTAAAGAACACAAATGCAACATGGCCCTTTAAGGAATGCAGTGTGAACTCACAGCAATTCGTACCATGCCAGCTTAGGATCAAGATGGGGAAAGGTCCAGCAGAAATCCTATTGCTTTGTCCCAAAGGGAATATACACATTGAATAAATACTTGAATGGTAGGTGGACATATAGGTTAATGCAATGGATTCAATGGCTCTACTTTGGTTGGAAATACGGTAGGAATTGTGGAAGTTGAAGTCCAAAACACCTGGAGGGCTGAAGTTTTCCCATGACTGAGAGTAAGGTGGACAACATGTGGCCTCAAAGCCCTCTGACCCATGTTTGTTTTTAAAGTATGGTATGATTTGGGGCATTTATTTTGCCTAAAAACCATACAAAAAGCCACCTTAACTCATGCAAAGTTAACCAACCATACCTCATCCCCATAGGTGTTTCCAAAACTTTAAACATGCTTGTTATCTTCTCTAGCTGCTCTCAAAGGGACAACAGACAGAGATCCATCTTCTGCTGATATTTTGAGAAGCTCTGCAGAGGAAGTGTTTGTCTTTGCAATCATTTCCTCTGTAGTTCCCACCAAACTTGTGATAGGAATTTACATGTTGTCACTTTACTACAGGGACTGCAGAGGAAAATCGAGGTACAGTAGACTCTCAGTTAACCAGCAGCTGTAGATGCTGGATAAATGTAGTTTCTGATTGCTTGAGGGTTACTGTTAAATAGGCCCAACTAATACTACATTCCATATTATGCTACACCATAAACTTTGCACTTTGTTGTGATACACGGTCTGAGGGTCTCTTGGTCCTCACATAGCTGCTTACCTTTGCTTTACATGCAGATGCTTCTTACTTTCCTCCAGTGAAAAGAATGCCAAATAGCAGAGCTGGATTCTACAATCTGTTCTGCAACCATGCCCAAGTAATCTCATGTGGCCAGACCTTCCTGTGCATATTCGAAAGAATTCACTGCAGCGCACTCCCTCTGCTACAACCCAAACCACAGGAGAGTCTTTTGAACATTTGAAAAATGAGGCTAGACCTCCTCAGAGATTTCTCCCAAGGAGATCTAGGCAGATGTCACTTCTGCATTTGCCTCAGAGAAAGGAATGATGGTTGCATGCAGAAGTATTCAGAGTAAACAAATGGTCAAAATTTGCTAACTCTGAGCATCATATTGTTCCAATGCCTATCTTCCTCCTCCTCTTCCTTCTTCTTCCAGCTCCACCTCCACCAAGAAGATCCTAGGCAGAACCTGCTGATATGTGATAGGACACATATTTGTTGTGAACAGCAACATAGGGTGCATTGTTCCTGTCCAGACCCTATTTTAGGACTAAACTAGGTAATCTGCAGCCAAACCAAAGTGGTGATACTCCAGACTGGTCCTGGACATGGCCACACAATGTGTGACTGACCCACAATGGTGGCACAGACTAGTCTCGGGCTTGGGCTGTGGCGCAGGCTGGAGAGCAGCTGCAATGAATCACTGCAATGAATCACTCTGACCAGGAGGTCATGAGTTCGAGGCCCGCTCAGAGCCTATGTTTGTCTTGTCTTTGTTCTATGTTAAAAGGCATTGAATGTTTGCCTATATGTGTAATGTGATCCACCCTGAGTCCCCTTCGGATTGAGAAGGGCGGAATATAAATGCTGTAAATAAATAAATAAATAAAGATGGAGGCAGCAGACTGTGAACAGTAGATTGATCAGCATGGATCATAATCCTGCAAACAGTATCAAGCCACCCTGGAGTTTCACCTAAACTCCAGAGCATTCACCAACTTTCCTTAAGTGGGAGGCTAAACTGTTTTAACCTGATTTATCCCACTATAAGGACTGGAGGTCCCTGAACATCATCTAGACATCCAGGAACAACTTCTCGGCCACTGCAGGCTATTGAGCTTCTGTAGGTGAGCTCTTCGTTCTATGAAACCTTCAAATAATTTAAGTAATTTTTCTTCCTTAGTCTGCAAAAAAATTCAGATGTGGAAAATAAAGTTTTCTACATCTATTTGTGTCCTGAAGATATTAAGGGGCTGTCCCCTCTCCGATTTCTGTTTTAGCTGTGTTTCGCTATGGAGTGGATGAGGTTTCCTTCCCTCCCTGTCACCCTCTCCATGAACTCAACAGCTCTCCTATGTTCCTGTATTGTACCATCACTGTGCTGAAAGGCTATGCCATTATCACTATGACTGTGAAAGAAAGGCAGGGATAAAAAACATGTTCAGTCTGGTAACACGAAATGTAATGAGAGAAGGAAAGTCTAAAGCAAACTACTATGGCAAAAGTGATGCCCCCATTCAATATCTCATTGGCAGGACTGTTGAGACAAATACAGGAAGAACAAAGACAAGCATTAAAATGTGGGAATCCTATCCGTGTATATTATAAATTCCAGGATAAGGGAGGGATCCTAGTCTTGAGTTCAAATGGTTGTCACCAGTTCCAGAAACAGACCAGGGCAAGAGGTTTGTTGTAAGGATTTTTTTTTCAAAGTACAACTCCTACTAAATCATCTGGCCATTGACTGGTCTGGAAAAGCCCACAGCTACCACAGCAGCACCTACATAAATAAAAACATCCCAAAGGGTATTTGAGAATTTCATTATTTAGATCAGAAGGTAGTTAGTGTGGGACACAGACCAAAGAATCACCACAAAACTTTAAAAAGAATAAGACCTAGCTCTCCTTATCCTTCACATAGGGGTATTACGCATATCTGTTTTACACATGAATCCAATATCAAACCACACAACCAAATATCTTCTCAACTGCAATTCCTTGTCTTAGTAAAATGCAGCCATGTTTCTATGAATTCCTCCTCTGGCTGGTTATTGACCGTGTTGAATGTGATCTGAAAATGAAAACACTGAGGAAGATGTGGGGCTTCACTTTTCATATCTCCTCCTCCTCCTTTTCTGTCAATTTCTTTGCTTGCATGTGAAATCATTTAAAGATGTGCTATCCATGTTGAAGGGGTTGCCCAATCTCTTGCTCTGTTTGAAATGTGTTACTTTTTGGAAATGCAGAAAGGATCTGGAAAACTCCAGGCTGGGTTACTTTCCTGGCTGCTTTCAGCCCATTTTCTAGGAACTGTGTTGGAAAAGGAATACTGCAAATAATTGGAATGCAAACATATTTAATAGATTTATAGAAAGGGAGTCAACTGACGCATTCTCCTTATCAAATGATATGAGGTGGGATCTATCTCACTGTTTAGGAATGACATGGCTAAATAATAATATGACAGCAAAGCAGCAGGATTCCACTGTGCCTTCATGTCTGGATACATTTTCTATGACAGTTGAACTTTCTTTTTGTCATCATCTCTTTGACCAATAATTAGAGAATTTTTAAAAATCCCTAAAATGATCCGAAATAGGTTTCTTGACTGTCCCAAAACCCTGAAACAGAGAATGTTAAACACAGGTAAGAATTTTTACAGTTGAAGACTATTTTGCACAAAATTACCTTTTTATGCAGAAAACAGAAATTTCTGAACAGAAAATACATTCTCTGTGTTACATTTTTTCGCAGAATAAGTTCCAAGCTACAAACAGTTTTTGAAAACTACAAGTTTGCATTACCTTCTCACCATAAGGAAAAGAAATAACAAAATTATCCATGCAAGTTTATGAATCCTTACATTTTTTTCCAAGAATATGAAATATTCTTGGAAAGAATATTTCAGTATGAAAATCCATCTGACACTATGAGAGTTGGAGCATTAATTAGAACTCTTATTTCCAGCAGCCAATGTTAGATGCTATTTTTTTCCTACAGAAGTCACCTAGGTGCTGTGTTCCCAGATGGATTCTGGAAAAACAAGATGGTGGCTAAGACCTTGGCTGTAGACAACTAGAACTTCATGTGCCACTGCTATCAATTGGGAGTAGTAGTGGCATAAAAAACAAGGAAAGAGAAGTGATCGAAGCCCTCTTTGACACCCTGTAAATGAGCTAAAAATATCAGATAGCAGCTTTCAGTGTGGTCTATTAAGTTTTCTTACCTAATTAGAAAAGACAATGCATCAATGAATTCCAGTAGAGAAGGCACTAAACAGCATATGTAGAAAGACAGAGATAATAGGGATGTACACTGCCTCCTCTGCACATTGGTTGAATGTGCTATCAGTGTGCTCTTACAACAAATGTCTTTTCATGTTGATCAGAAATAATTATTCATCACATCAAGACTACCATGTTGGCATTCTCCATTTAAAAAGTCTTCGTGATGACAACAAGTAATAATAATAATAATAATAATAATAATAATAATAATAATCACATCACAGTTGTGGAAAAGGAAAAGGTTTGGATCATTGATGTCGCCATCCCAGGTGACAGTCGCATTGACGAAAAACAACAGGAAAAACTCAGCCGCTATCAGGACCTCAAGATTGAACTTCAAAGACTCTGGCAGAAACCAGTGCAGGTGGTCCCAGTGGTGATGGGCACATTGGGTGCCGTGCCAAAAGATCTCAGCCAGCATTTGGAAACAATAGACATTGACAAAATTACGATCTGCCAGCTGCAAAAGGCCACCCTGCTGAGATCTGCGCGCATCATCCGAAAATACATCACACAGTCCTAGACACTTGGGAAGTGTTCGACTTGTGATTTTGTGATATGAAATCCAGCATATCTATCTTGTTTGCTGTGTCATAATAAAATAATAATAATAATAATAATAATAATAATAATAATAATAATAATAATAATAATAACTTCATTTTTATACCCCACCCCATCTCCCCGAAGGGACTTGGGGCGGCTTACATGGGGCCTGGCCCGATAAAACAAACAAATAACAGTAACAAAGCAATAAAACAATTATCCCAGTAAAAGTAGATGTTCCTCAGAGGAGGAAAGGAAATAGCAGGGGTTGAGGAGACTATCACTTGCTGATAGATCCTCTGCTTGGCCATTCCACGCTGATGATCCTGCTTACGTGTCTCTGTCATCCAAGCTTACAGTCCCAATGGGTGAGATGCTGAAGCGGGTGGTATTGTGGCGCCACAGCCTCAAAACCCCAATCTGACATTGGCCAATCATTTTCCAACACAGTTCCACCCAAACCCATTGACTTTGGGGTGGGAAGGAGAAGGGCTCACGGTTTTCCTCATGTCGAGTGATGCAGATGAGAGTGTCAACCCCCCACTTTCTGTTATTTTGTTCCTCTCTTTCTCTCTTCTCTCTTTCAAGCTATGGATGTTGTTGGTTCAAATTTTATTTTATTCAGCTTCCCTCCCTTCCCCAAAAAACATTTTAGCTTAATATTCTTCTCCCCCTCCTTCCTTCTTTTCTTTTCTCCCTCCCCCCCTTTCATTTGTGTTCACGAGCAAAGTGTTTTGTTTCGTTTCAGTCTTTTAATTTTAATTGCAGTCAGATGGCAGTGCCCCTTTACGGCATCACGCTCAAATGTTCCAAGTGTGGAGTGGTGTCTTCCGGTGAAGTTTCGGCCACAGCCACCAGTAACGCCATGTTAGTTCCTCTAATTTCAACTTCCTTCCTTTCTCCTTTTTATTTTGAAATTATTTCTTTTAGTTATGATTCTCCTTTTCCATGCTCCTCTTTTGCACCCAGTTTGGTTACTTCTGCCCACCCAGCCCTTCTGCTACCCTCTGTCCTTCCCTTAGTCTACATTCAGATGGCTAACTTCCTTAGTTTTCCTGCCGCTCTTTAAAATGCTACGCACAGTTGGATAAACTTGGGAAGCTATTTTAATGCTCGGATCTTAAATATTTCAATGGAAGTCAATCGGCCTATTCTATTTTTCTTGACATCTAATGTTCATCCATTTCGGTTCTGAAAGTTTCCTCTCCTGATAGAAAAAGCCAATTTTATGAGAGAACTTTGCTTTGGCTAAGATACTACATAGGCATTCTATATGTCTTCCAGACAATGTGGAGGTTATTTCTACCCTATTTTGGTCACCCACTTTAGGCCCAGGTATTTTGGCAATACAGTAGAGTCTCACTTATCCAACATAAACGGGCCAGCAGAATGTTGGATAAGCGAATATGTTGGATAATAAAGAGGGATTAAGGAAAAGCCTACTAAACATCAAATTAGGTTATGATTTTACAAATTAAGCACCAAAACATCATGTTATACAACAAATTTGACAAAAAAGTAGTTCAATACTCAGTAATGCTATGTAATAATTACTGTATTTACAAATTTAGCACCAAAATATCATGATGTATTGGAAACATTGACTACAAAAATGCGTTGGATAATCCAGAATGTTGTAAAGGAGCTGTAAAGGATTATTAATGGGAGAACAAATAATAAGGACATCAGATGGAAATGGTTGAATGAACAAATTTTGTAAAAGACACTGTGTAAGGATGGAAGTCAATTTTATGTATTCCCTTCTTTCTTTCTTTCTTTTTTTTTTTTTTTGGGGGGGTTTTTCTTTCTCTTTTAAACCTATGTAAATGTATGTATTCCTTCTCTCTTAAATTCCCCCCACAACACCGGTTTACCCTCCCACTCCCCGATCCGTGCACAAGGTGGTGTGATTTTATTTATATATGGAAAGCATCAATAAAATTATTTGAAACGATAATCCAGAATGTTGGATAAGTGAATGTTGGATAAGTGAGATTCTACTGTACCAGTGAAACAATTTGTGCATGGGGCACACCAGATAAAAGTTATGCACCATCCAAGAAAATGCCACCATGTGGCTGGAATCCTGTTGATGAGTCCTAACTGGAATATACTATTCAATGTTTGAGTGATGAGTCAATGCATAGGTAAAAACCCACTTGATACATCAGGTTTAATCTTGTTGTGATTAATAACCAGATTGAGTCTCGTATGAAATGGTTCCACATCCTCCATGAACTAAATACTATATGTCCATGGCACAGCCACCAAAAAGGTACAATTTCATGTTTGTATCCAGCCAGAAAAAGCAGTCATCCAGTATTAAATGGCAAAAGTTCAGAGTGATGTGTGTATATGAGTATAGTGACTGCAGGGCTATTTCTGTGCAATTCCATACCTCCACTTAAATTTACTCCTGTAAGTCCTTTCATCATCTTCAATTGTATATAGAGCTCCAAACTAAGCTCTTCATTCTTCTGCCAAAACCTTGGCATTCCATACATGCTCATGTATAAGTTGATCTCATATACACGCCGAGGACACATTTTGGGGCAAATATTGTGCATTTTGATACGACCTGTGGGTACAAATGTCACCAAGGGACCATCAGCCACTTACAGCCATGACTGTTTCCTAGTGATGGTTCTCTTTTGAGGGATTAAAGTCTCACTTTTCATCACTCTTTCAGGTATGGGCAAAAAATTTTTTTTCCTTGGGGCCACATTGTGGACCAGGCCAGGAGGCTGGGCCAGGAGGGAGAGAGGGTGGCCAGGCACATTCTGGTTGGAATGGGATGGGAGGGAAAGGGTCTGGGAGAAAGAGGGATCAGGAAGGGGTAGGGCAGGACCTGGGTCAGTTTGTCCTCCTGGCATAAGGACAAGAATGCTCACCCCATGCTTATGCCGGGATGAAAACAAGACATGTTGCGATTGCCCTGATCCTCCTCCCCAATACTCCCTTGATCTCCGTGCTGTCCTCTCAGCATTATGCCTGGAAGAGGGTGAGACAAGCAAAGTCCAAGAGTGCTCTGGAGGGCTTTCAACCACTGTGTTCCTTCCTCAAGCCATCCTCCTGGCATAAGTACACAGTTGCTTGAACCATCCTTGTGCCGGGAGGAGGGTGAGGCACGCGGTGGCTGAGAGTGCTCCAGAGTGCTCTCAGCTGCTGTGTGCCTTCCTCCCCCATCCTTTCTACAAAATGATAAAGCAGGCATCCTTATGCAAAGAAGTTCTGGAAAATTAGGAGGGCCTGAGATAAGTGCCCAGGGGGTCGCATCCGGCCTCCGGGCCTTAGTTTGCCTATGCGTGCTCTATTTCATGGAAGGGATGGTTCCTTTAAAAAATGGTTAAGGCAGAGTAGTCACATTGATCAATGGATAAATCAATCCAACTTCCGGGGTTGCTTTTTTGACCCAAATTTCTAGACTTATACATGAGTATATAAGGTTCTTCCTATGCCAACAGTCATTTTTCCTGCATTTCAAAGACATTTGGCATTAGGGTTCTTTCTCCTTTCACACTTCTGCTGCTTCTCTTTTAGTACATGACATCCTTCTTGATGCCATCACCTAAAACATATTTCTGCTCAATTGTGCCTCAGAACATTCTAACCCACCCCTTGTTGGTTTCCTTTCCTGCCACATTCCATGGCATTCTTCCAACGACCTTTGCTAAATGCACCTGTCCTTTTCTCTTCCATTTGCCTCCTCTTTCTCCTTTACATCAGCTCCCAATACTGGCCTCAAAGTTCCTTAAAAGCTCTCTACAGTGTAATGAGACCCTCTCCAGCCATTTTCCCAGCTTCCCCTTTAATATACCAGCTTTCCCCCCTCTCTTTCTCTTGCTTCCATTTCATGCCATCTTCAGTACTTCCATCTATTCTGAAATTTGTGCATCTGCAGCAATGAAGATTGGAGATACTGGTTGCATTCCTCTTCTCTAGTTTTCAGAACCATCTGATGGATGCATTTTTGTTGGACTGTTAGATCCACTTTCATTGTTGCACCTGTTCCTTCCCAAAGCTAATCCAAATTGTTTGGGGCCTTTCCCTCAATATTGCACAAAGTACTGAGTGAGATTCATCACTGGGAGCTCTCCCATTCAACTCATCCATCAGTAAACAACCATAAAACTGAGAGAGGACTCACTGCTCCCAAGACGTAGGTCTGACCCTCATTTTAGTTTCCAAAGATAGGAGGGGAAAACATGTTGTTTTACTCAGAAAGGGTTTTGTTGCTACATTTCTGACTCACTGTGACTTTAAGGCCAATCTGTCAAATTTTTTGGCAGAGGGGTATTTGCTCCAGGCTTCATCTGAGCCTGAGAATGTTTTTGCCTAAGATCATCCAGTGCATCTCCATGGTTGAGCAGGGATTCAGAACCTGGTTTCTGGATTCCTAAGATACATCCACACTGTAGAATTAATGCAGTTAGATCCCACCTAAACTGCCACAGGATCAATGCTGTGGAATCATGGGAGTCATAGTGAGGCACTGCCATTCTTTGACCTTGTAAAACTACAACTCAGATTCCATAGCAATGAGCCATGGTATTAAAGTGGTGCCATCTGCATTAAATAAACATTATTATTATTATTAATATTGCTATTGTTATTATCTATTTATTTATTTATTACAACATTTGTATCCCACCCTTCTCACCCAAAAGGGGACTCAGGGCGGCTTACAATAAAACACCTGTATATAAAAATATAAAATACAATACAAATCAATTAAAATAGTTAACTAATTAATTACAGCAACATTCATTATTCTACAGTGTGAATGTATCTCTAGCCCAACACACAAATCATTACACCACGCTAATTCTCAAGGACTCTGACTGTAATCTTGCTTATAATATTACATGGTAGTTATCCAAAGGAGATCTATATTTTGTTAGAATCACAGAGTTGGAAGATACTGTACCTCTAGGGAGATTCCACCACATTCTGTCATGAAGGAATACACAAACTAAGCACTCCCAACAGATGGCTATCCGGTTTCTGTTTGAAAATCTCCAAAGAAGAACACGACTACACTACAAGGCAGTGGCATATTCCACTGTTGAACAGCTCTTACCTCAGGAAGTTCTTCCTACTCTTTAGGTGGACTCTCTGTCCCTGTTGATCCCAGCTATCCCACCACAGTTCACTTTTTTCTGATGATAGTGGAGACCACTGTCACCACTCACCAGCCCAACTAACATTTCTGAAGAAGTCCTACCCAATGATGTTGTCAGGTAGACACTTTGTTATCACACAATGATAGAACTGAGCATCAGTGAGGGCACGTCAAGACACTTAGGGCTGAATAGCTATGTCATCTATTGGAAAAGTCTCCCCAAGATCCAGAACATCACTGGCTGTGGAATTGACTCCATCAGGTTGAGCAAATACAAATGCCACTTCATTGCCTCTGGCCCATAAACCTAATGAGTAATTTGCCATAGCCAAACTGACCTGTTGACTTGCTTGTTCCTTGCATGAGATATCTACCTCTGCTTCTGTGTCATTCAGTCTCTTTCCTCCTACCCTCATCCCTGTGTCATCTCTGTTGATTCTTTTTGGTTGGGCCGGGTTGTCTTCTCCTCATCCTGTGCTTGTCCTGAAGTCAATTCTGTTAATATCATGACTCAAAGGGTGATTTTTTTTCCTGTTGGGTGAATTGTGGAAGTAGGAATGGTGGATGGTAGAACTGTGTTTTTATTGAATTTATAATCTAGTTTTTTTTAAAAAAAAATGTAATACTTTTTGATATGCTGCTCAGTCTGTCTGAAGAAGATTTTATTCATCTTTGGAAAAGTCTCGCTTCACTTCAAAAAGGGATTGTACCCTTTGAACTGATGGTTAATGTGGATGATAACAGAGAACGAGTCTTCCCAATGCTCTCCAGGTGGTCTTTTTTTTGCCATTGGGAGATATTTTCCATAAGATATTTGTGAAAAATACAGAAATGCAAATGTAGAAATACGAAACAAATCCCAGAAATACAGAAACAGAAACAAAGCACTAGGTTTTGACCATTCCCTGCAAATAAATTGTGCTTTCTATACTAATCCAGGCAGGGTTATGAGTTAATTCCAGGAGTCGAAAAACTGTATGAAGAATGTCCCAAGAACCCATTATGAATTGACACACTTTCATTCCATGGGTTTACATGACATACAGTATTTTACTTCTCTTCCATCTTGGATTTTTTTTCTTCCCTGATTGTTTGAGCAGAACACTTGAGATTCTATGCACAGAAATTCTTTCAACCATGGGAGATTTGTATAGCTTGCAATATTTCCAAAGATCAAAAATACAACTCACGCAATTCCTAACACATGAGGATTACAATAGAAGTCATCCATATAAAATACATCCTCCTGCTTCCCACTACCAGCATGTTCATCTAGTTCACCATTTGCTCTTTTCAATAAACCTGAATTTTGAGCTCCCCAGCAGCTGGATATTCATTCGACCGTATAGATGTCCTCTTTAGAATGGATCACACCTCAGGACATTTGTAGAAAGGTGAAAAACTAACATTAGATCATGGGTTCTCAATTTGGTCCTCCAGTTGGTTTGGACTTTAACTTCCAAAAGTTCCAGCCAATATAACTGATGTACAGGGATTCTGGGAGCTCAAGCCCCATCTCTTTGGAGTCCCAAAGGTTGAGAAGCACTGCATTAGATGGCCCTGTTTGTCAGAGGCTTCAGCCCTGGGAAATCTTGTAATGCACTCACACTAACTTGTTTAAACTCTCAATTGCCGTAGCAACACAGCAGTGCCATGTCTGTGTTATTTAGTGCCTCGCCAGCATAGTGTCAGTCTCAGGTATATATAAAAAAAAGATACACTGTATGGCTTTTAACTCAGAATTTCATTAAATCAGGTACAAGGAAAAGCATTTATTACAATCCCAAGAGCCTGCTATGATCTAGAAAGGAAGAACAGGAACAAACAGAGTTTTCTTGAACCTGAAAGAAAGATCTGCATGGAAAATTTAAAGATGATGTTTCAATACGTGGTCTGCAAAGTTTACAATTTTTGTCACAGAATTGACCCATGAGCATACCCTTGTTGTTGTTTTTTTTTTTATTTGACTTGACCCACAGGGGTCCAGAATGGGTCATTTGAGGTCTACATGAGCTGTTTTTGTTTATCTGCATGCTCCTGTATTTTTATTTCATTGACCTCTCAGACTACAATCTGGCCTGAACCAAAAGTTGATCCCTCTGGAAAAACTTTGCGAGCAAGAAGCTGGTGGATTCACTCACTTGAGTGATCACCTCACAGCACAGCCTGAAAGCTAAATGATGTTCTCGTTCTTCTCTTTCTTCTCACAGGGCATCCCTGTGGAGCTCCTGCGTGGTCCTTCCTCTCCTTGCTCTGACCTGGATGTCAGCCGTGCTGGCCATCACTGACCGCCGGTCCGCGCTCTTCCAGATCCTCTTTGCAGTCTTTGACTCCTTGGAGGGCTTTGTCATTGTCATGGTCCACTGCATCCTGAGAAGAGAGGTGAATATCTATCTGTTGCTGGCCAAGGTCTGAAGTCTATGGCAGGAGTTCTCCATGGTGTCACACCAGTGATGGCAATGCACTGTGGAAATATGAAGAAGAGCTCTGTCTTGGCTGTAATAAGCCCATGGTGGGATATCTTCCCACTGAGGCCCAGTTGGGCCAACGTTGGAGTCATCATGGTACCAAGTGAAAATAGTCTTTTTAATTAAAGTGCTTAGGCCAGTGACATCACAAAGGTATGTAGGAGATGTGGGCCACACCGGATGATATAATCAGAAGGGTTGACACAAATCACAAAGGTGGGGGAAATCAGTGAAAATGTTTTTAGTTTGGACAAGGACATTAGGACCCTCAAGCCTACTGAATATGCTCCTTCCATATGAATTGCAGGGCTAGACTATCTACATCATCGTAGTCTGATGAGAAATGATTACTGCAGAGCTGAGATACTAGAGGGCACCACAAGATCAATGCACATAAGCAATGTATTAATTTTCATGCAGAGCAAGTTCCAAAATTCACCTCAGTCCAGAAGTCTTCTCATTGGGATTACTCAATACTGTAGAGTCTCACTTATCCAAGACTCGCTTATCCAAGGTTCTGGATTATCCAAGGTATTTTTGTAGTCAATGTTTTCAATATATCATGATATTTTGGTGCTAAATTCGTAAATACAGTAATTACAACATAACATTCCTGCATATTGAACTACTTTTTCTGTCAAATTTGTTGTATAACATGATGTTTTGGTGCTGAATTTGTAAAGGTAAAGGTTTTCCCTGACGTTAAGTCCAGTCATGTCTGACTCTGGGGGTTTGTGCTCATCTCCATTTCTAAGCCGAGGAGCCATCGTTGTCCATAGACACCTCCAAGGTCATGTGGCTGGCATGACTGCATGAAGCACCGTTACCTTCCCACCGTAGTGGTACCTATTGATCTACTCACATTGGCATGTTTTCCAACTGCTAGGTTGGCAGGGGCTGGGGCTAACAGCGGGCGCTCACTCTGCTCCCGGGATTTGAACCTGGGACCTTTCGGTCTGCAAGTTCAGCAGCTCAGTGCTTTAACACACTTCGCCACCAGGGTTCCTTAATTTGTAAAATCACAACCCAATTTGATGTTTAATAGGCCTTTCCTTAATCCCTCCTGATTATCCAAGATATTCGCTTATCCAAGGTTCTGCCAGCCCGTTTAGCTTGGATAAGTGAGACTCTACTTTACTTGAAAAACATGTTTTTAAATTGTTTGGGGGGCTATTTCCAAATAGTCTGCATCCTTGCTTCATGAACACATCATTTTTGGGTGGGACGGAATGAATGACTAGTTAATTACAGTTTTCAAGAAGATTCCCTAGTGGCAGGAAGAAAACAGGACTAAATGTCACAAAAAGTATTTCATTTGATGCATTTTAATATATTTTGGACTTTCCAGGATTGATCTCTTAAACTAATAAATGCCCATTTCTTTACTTGTCCCCCCTTTTGTCCCAGTACTTCCTATACTCATAACACATGTAGTCAGAAACTTTCTTCTGATCATTTCTTATACAATATCCTGTTTTAGGTGCAGGATGCTGTGAAATGTCGAGTGGTGGACCGTCAAGAAGAAGGGAATGGTGATTCTGGAGGATCATTTCAGAACGGACATGCCCAGCTCATGGTAGGATAAAGTGCCTCTTGGTCTATGTAATGAGGCTTTCTAGGACTGATGGAGCTGAGAGTCAGGCTGGAAATACACTGCCTTAAAATCCAGCAGTATGGATGGATATAATCCAGTTCAGTGCAGTTAATCCACATTCTGAAACTATTATAGGGCAGTGTAGATCCAGACTCAAAGTACTATCTCAACTATTAAAATCCTGACTTGCTCTCACATAAATTTCATGGTGAAAGTCATATCATGTGAACAAAACACAGCTCTCAATACACAGTATATTTTCTCCTTGATGTGTTCAGCATTATGTTTAATCATGCTGGTCTACATGATTATGGTTGAATACTTCATCTTCCATGCCTCTTTTCTGGGGAAATCCATTCTCCCTTGTATTCTTAGTAGTTTCTATATCAACTAAGTGTCTCCGGAAGATGTGAGCTTGAGCCTAAGTGGAGAGGTTGCATATGGCTCCATTTGGAGGTTAAAAGTCTGGTTGGATTTCCAAGACTAGTTGCAGTAGGGAGCTGGGAGAGGTTGGTTGGATGATGGACAAAGATGGTACCAATTAATGTAGGCTGCAATCCTGTGCTGACTTGTTTTGGGTGGAGAGCATCCTATTTGGCATGTTCATGGGAGCCTTACATACCCCAATGAAACCTGAGCATTGGCTGTATCTAGTGGTGTCATTCCAGTTAGATAAAACTTGTGAATGCATCAATTCCATCCTCACACAAATGTCAGATCCTCTATTTTTATCTTGCCCATGTAAATCCTCATAGAGTCCTGCCTAAATACTGAAAAGACACCAAATTCTATCTTTTGTAAGCTTTTTTTTCCATGCGGGGACATGAGAGAAGCCTCCTACAAGGATGTTAAAAACATCAAAACATCTGGGCATCCCCTGGGCAACGTCCTTGCAGACAGCCAATTCTCTCACTCCAGAAGCGACTCAAGTTGCTCCTGACACGAAAAAAAAAATCCTCACACAAATGTCAGATCTTCTATTTTTATCTTGCCCCTGTAAACCCTCACTGAAAAGGCACTAAATCCTATCTGATTTTGTAAGCTCATCAGTTCAGTCCCAGTTTGGATGGGAGATTGCCAGTGAAAGCTATGTGCTGTAGGCTGTATTTCATAGGAAGAAACTACTCAAAACACCGCTGAGAATTCCTTGCTTAGGAAAATTCTAGGAAATGCAGGTGTCAGAGACAGAACGCCAGTGAGTAAAGCAAAACTCAGTTTATTGAGATTACAAAACTAAAAATGCCCGTAGGAGACAAAAAACAGGGCAAACACTTGACAACGAATCACACCCGTCTTCAGGAAGTTCCCCAACAAAAGCCCAAGCGTCCGTCCAGATTACCTTGCCCAACGCAATTAGACATTGATCCCAAAACTCAATTTATCCCAGTTCAAGCTCATCATCGCTGTCAGCTGCCATCCCAATTCCAGGCGCCCCAAACTCATCATCCTCATCAGAGCTAAAGCACCTTTGACTACGCCCCACAGCATCCCCAGCTGTGGATCCCGCTCCATCCCTCCAGCCAGTCCATGGGTCTGATCCTGCAACCCGCCACTCACCTCCCATGCTTTCATTGCCTGTTTCCCCAACACCCAAATCCTCCCTCACACGAGTCCATTCCATGTCATCCTCCTCCGAGCTGGCCATCTCTTCCTCCAAACCCTCAGAAAAACCCTCAAATGAGTCCTCATCTGTCGGGTCTGTAAACAAATCCCGGAGCCGTTTTCGTTCACGCTCCTCGAAAGAGTCTGACTCTCGAGGAGTCTTATGCCCCCTTCTTCTATTATCGGAGCCCAAAGGCTCAACCATAACAGCAGGGGTCACCATAATTTGACAGGTGAATTGAAGGTATAATATATATATATATATATATATATATATATATATATATATATATGGAGCACCGGTGGCGAAGTGTGTTAAAGCACTGAGCTGCTGAACTTGCGGACCGAAAGGTCCCAGGTTCAAATCCCGGGAGCGGCATGTTAGCTCCAGCTTCTGCCAACCTAGCGGTTCGAAAACATGCCTATGTGAGTAGATCAATAGGTACCGCTCCGGCGGGAAGGTAACGGCGCTCCATGCAGTCATGCCTATGGCCACATGACCTTGGAGGTGTCTACGGACAACGCTGGCTCTTCGGCTTAGAAATGGAGATGAGCACCAACCCCCAGAGTCAGACATGACTGGACTTAACGTCAGGGGAAACCTTTACCTTTATATCTATATCTATATCGATCTCTTGGAGTACTTGTATGGGAGACTATGTTAAAGCTATGTTTAAGAGAAAGGAACTAGCAAAACCACTGCTGAATATTTCTTGGTTAAAAAATCCCTACAAATTTCATTTGTCAGGAGGCCTGAAGGCACACACTCACACATCAGATGTAATGTTCTTTTTAAGGTTTCATTGCCATTAACCTGGATAAGTCAAGGAAATGTAGAGCATGTTATAGAGCAACCCTTTCTCTGTGGCCATTGGAAGAGACACTCCTTTCATACAGCAAACACCGAAGGCTCATCTTATCCTGATTCAATGGAGCCATTTTCCTGGAATGGCCCCCAGTACTGCAGAATTTTAAAGCATGTGTTGTATAACTTTTCCATCTCACAAAAAAAGTACCTATTTATTGTGGCATTCTAAGTAAGAATGATTCTCACATGAAAGAATGAATTATTTCTGACATTTTCCCCTGCTCGATAAGACTGCAAAATTTGCAGTACATTTTTCACCTTTCCCCCTCATTTGGAGAATGTTTTGCAAACAAATTTTTTGCACAAAAAAATTCTTCAGTTGTAAAAAAAGATTTCGATGCAAACAACAATAATTTCAATTTTAAAGAACTGAACCTACTTGGATTATCATTGGTTCCAACAGTAAATAGCCCTTTTGGGAAATGTAGATCTCCATAACCTTTTGGAAATTATATGATCTTTGGAAAGGCATGACCTTGACAGAAGTTACATCCCTTTGAAAAATGATGCCATAACCTCTTGGTAAAAGCATGACCTGTTAAGAATCATAACCTTTTTTTGGGAAAATGGCATTCACCACCATTGATGCAAGGCAACTAGGTTTCTTAGTTGTTAAACTGATGTACCTAGGTATCCCTTTGAACTGTTAGGGACAAAGATATGCCAATGCACAAACACACACACACACACACATATGCAGCAGAGTTTCAAAAGTGTTCTTTTTAGTCGCCCAAAAACATCTACTCTCCTTTAAAATATATTTGCCTTTAAATCATGCCCTTAAGAGACAAAAATAAGCAGACTTCTTTAAGAGTAACATAGTTGGATTCTTCACAAACTTCATGTATTCAGCATACAGGTACTTTGCTTATCAATAGATTGGAAGTAGTTAATACAGGCCATCATTTTTAGAATCAACGGTCCAAAGTCCAATGGAGTCTAATGGCTTCTGTACAGCATACTGTTCCTGCACTGAAGTCAGAAGCATATAGTTCTTACTGAAGTCTAAACTGAACATGCCCAGTCCTGATCACATGGTCTGCAGCCCTTCCTACAACAAAAAAAGTTAAGGTAAACTTGCATACTGTTGCACCTCAGCACCGGTTCACCTTGCTCTTAACACACACTCCACCACAGCAAACTTGGTTTTTCAGTTTATTGATAAAAGATAGCAAAATAAAAAGCAGTAAAGAAAGCAGTAACCCACTTGCAAAGGCAATGTACAGAATATAGTTCAAGGTCTCTGTAGAAAATAGTTTAAAGTCTCTAATATAGCAAATCAGTCCTGAAAAAACAAGGTAGTGTGAATTCCAAAATACAATCCAAACACAGAATTTAGGCAGGAACAAAAGCAAGACTCTTTTTCCATGAGCAGAGGCAAGGCAGGAATTAAGCTTCCAAAATCAACATTGTTTCGTCTGAAATCTTTTCCTGTTTCTTCCTATTTAACCATGCTTACAAGCTAAGAAAACATTCCTCTGACCTTGGGTTCCCACATGTTTAATAGCTATTCTCACAGAATGCTTGGGACAAACTCTTAACCTTAACCTTGTGTCTCTGTCTAAGGAAGACTCCTCTGACTCACTGCCAAAGCCACCTGGACTTTGTTGATGCTCTAAATCTTGTGAAAGGTCACCCTTATCACTAACTTCAGCTTCCCTGCTAGCTTGCGGCCTTTCTGACAATTCAGAGTCTTCAACATTTCCTTGGTCAACCTGCATATACCCAAATCCCCCTTCATCATCAGACTGAACCACAACACATACCAATACACACATATACAATACAGTAAGCAACCTGAATTATATGCATAACAAATAACTAGTGGAAGCTTGAAGAAGGTTTTTATTTCCAACAAACCCAGCACCTTGTACTATGTTCTTTTATTTCTATCACAGTGTTTTGGGTGTTATTGTCTGCATCCTTGCTCTGCCTTTTTTGCATTTTTGGATTTCAGATCCCCTCCCAGGCCTACTCTCCTTCCCATCCCACTGACCACTCCCCCCTTGTGTTTTCTCTGTCTTTCAGACTGATTTCGAGAAAGACGTGGACATGGCTTGTAGATCAGGTGAGCACATAACAGGTGAGGCATCATCAAGTGACCTGGTTTGGGGATTGAACTTGACTTTTATTTTTTATCAATATATATGTTTGTATGTATGTATGTGTCCTTGCTCTCTCTTTGTGTGAAATTGTGTGGTCTGTAGTGTCTGGGCTGTCCCTTGCTCAATCTGTCGTGCCCTGCCAAAGAACTGCAAATTCACCCAAACCTTGAATGGCTACTTTCCTTTTGCTCTTCTCCTCTAGCCTTAAGATATTATCCTATGCCCATGTCAAACAAAAGTAAAATAGATTAATATTAATAAAATATATTCATATAGGCCCAAAGGAAGCCTGGAAACTTTTATTTGTATGCAAATCCCATGATATTTAAAGGATTTTGGGAATAATCATCCAAAATAGGATCCCAGCCCTTTCTATCTCTCATTTCTATACTGGGCTAGGAGGGAAATGGCAAGAGCTAAGGAGAATAGGAGAAGTGGATGGAAAAATTCAGATATCCTCAGCTTCTGATGTAAAAAGAAGATAATTTCACCTCTTCATTTTATGTATAGAAAGACAGGTCCAAAGCACACCATCTTCCTCTGCCCATATCCATTTTGAGCCTACTGAGGGGAGCAAAATGAAATGTTTTCCTACCCAAATAATACCTCTACCCCAAAAATAAAACTCCTCTTAATTTACTAAATTTCTAGCAATGAAAAAACCTTAAAGCTTCAGTTGGACATTGAGAAATTATGTAGAGACATCCAAAGAAAAGGGGGCAAGCAAAGTGACCAAGAGAATTTGGACACAGCAAATAAGTTCTAGATGTGACCAAATCTTGTCTCCGTCTTTGTAATGCTGAGAGTTTGGGGACTGATGGAAAGTTTCATGAGGGCAAAATTCCTATTTAGGAACAATGCTCTCATCTCCACTCTCGTACCTAGTCTCGTCCCCACATTGAAATAACCATACTGTAACTATTTTGATAGATTTCCAAGTCCTAATTAATTTATTGGAAGTATAACCAGATTAGATAGTGTGAACAAGCTGATCTGTAAGTTCTTCATAGTTCTCAAAAGTGGCCCAACTATGCCATGGGGAATGTTTCAAACAGGTTGAAAGATGTTGTAATGAATCCTGATATGTTCTACTCATTGGAAGTTTGTCAGGACAGTTCATCATACTAGAAGACCAACTGATATTAGCTTTGCCATAGTTGAACCAAATCCTTGTGTGAGGGCTTGTGAGGTCTCCCCACCTGTTCCGACTCCTTCCTCTGGACCCTGCCTGCGCTTGAAGATATTACAGATGAACTAGCTCCTTCTTCCCTGTTTCTTTTGCTTCCCATTTGCTCCGTTCCAGCCTGTGCCCTTAGGTCTTCCTTCCAGCCCTTTGCTTAAATGGGTCTCATGTTGTGCCTGCTGATAATGACAGCTCTTCCAAGGGTGTTCCCATGCTGCCCAACCCTTAAATGCCCTGCCTCCTTGCATCCCTTGTTCAGCCAAAGAAAACCTGTGATGCTTTTTGGAATTTCATTAGTTGCTCCTTAAAACTCCTCTTCCTGCTTCCAAACAAGAACATCCCCAGCTCTCTCAGAACCTGCATAGAACTCCAATCTTCCAAACCAGGATCTGTTTAAGGGGAAGAATTATTTTCTCTGTGCTCCTCTATCCAAAATATTGTTTTGTTTTCTTTTTCATCCTGGATATTTCCTTTCTCTCTCCTCTTCCTCTCTGACTCTTTTTATTGTACATTTTGTCATGGTCTTGTAATCAAGCATGCTTCTCATAATGGCCTGAATCCTTGTTGGTAGTCTCATCTAAAGCAGACACATTGGATCAATTGGATTTACTTAACTGTTGACTCACCATTCAACAATTGAGTCAATGGGTCTGCTCTAGGTGGATTCAGGTCAGAAAGGGGCCCATAAATGCTTGCTTACCAATGTATTCAAGTTTTCCAAGGAAAGGGTAAACACAGCCCCATTTCCTTGCTCAATACACATTGATTAAATCTATATGTTGTGGCTAAAATCCTGTTGGTTACTCCCAACAAAGATCCACTGGATCAATTGTTCTATGGTGAGTCAACACGTAGTCCAATCTAATTCACCCAGTGGTTCTACCTGATTCAAGACTAGCCAGATATTTTGGGCCTATATTTATAAAACATTGTATGTTCAAAATAACATGCCAAGTTGTATTTATTCATGGTCTTTCATTAATCTGTCACTTCTTTCTATCCATTCATCTTTTTCTTTATTTATTTCTATCATTTCCAGGGATCGGTCTATTTAGCATTTCTCTACAGAGCAGATGTGGGCACATGCAGCACATAGGGAAGGCAATTTAGGAGCTTACATTTTATGGCAAGCATCTTATTAGTGAAATGATTGGGGGATGGGCACTATGTAGCAGTCATAAGTTGAAGGGATGCGTAACGGACCCTGCATTAAACCATACTGAATACTGTTTGGATGCACATTGCAAATATGGATAGGTGAAGCAGAACTTCATAACAAATTGCATGCATCAGGAATAGGTCACACATAAATGTGAAGATCATGATGTGGAGAGATAGAAACAGATGCAAAAACAAGACAAAACCATCTTAAGATGGAAAGAATAGGGATGCATAAGAGTTAAAAGTAGTGATGTATCATCATATGCAAGGATGAATAATTTCTGTAGTTTTCTTCCTTCTTCAAGTGAACATGAATATTTTTCTTCCATTTTCTCTTCAGATAAAATATTAAGGGATAAATTGTATTTGTGTGGGCCTAAACTGCAACAGTGGGGCATCACTCTTAGGAGGGTGCTAGTAGACCCACTAATTCGCCCCTTGGACATCGGGCCGAGTATGGATGTTCAAGATTCCCCATTGCGAAGTCATGCTTGTTCTACCCCCCAGTCCCACAATAAGTCTCCACTCTTGTCTAGTTGGCTTACTATTCATGATGAGGCCAAATCAATCGATGCCTCTCTCCCAATAATGGAGAGAAGCTCCTTTTGTAAACAAACAAGCACTTTTGGAGGCTTTCCTTTCCAGGACAGTTGACTAGTCCCGGCAACTGGCAATTCCGCCCAGTTTTTCCATCAGGGGGAGGAGGGCTTGACTGGAGGTGGCCCCATTGAGGTGATATGGGGGAGGAGAAAGCACGGTCACCACCAACCCAGGGAGAAGCGCAACAGAGTTTTTGCGACCCTGGAGAGGATTAGGTGTGGTAGTCTTCAGGACAGACCCCCCAACCTTAAGGTCCTGCTTTTGAACGCCAGATCTGTCAATGGTAAAACAGCTGTCATCCAGGATTTGATCCTGGATGAGAGGGCAGATCTGGCATGCATCACCGAGACATGGCTGGATGAGCTGGGAGGTGTGAATCTTATCCAGCTGTGTCCTCCTGGTTTCGGGGTGCATCAACAGGCCAGAGTTGGGGGGCGGGGAGGAGGAGTTGCGGTGATCTTTCGGCAGTCCATCGCCCTGATCAGATGCGCCGTTCCACAATCCCCGAGGTTCGAGTGTGTCTTCCTGAAGGTGGGAGCCCGAGACAGCTTGGGTATTCTGTTGGTGTACCGTCCACCCCGCGACCCAGCAGTCTCTCTGTCCGAGCTAGCAGAAGTGGTCTCCAATGCGGCCCTTGTCTCCCAACAACTGATAGTTTTGGGAGACTTTAACATTCATGCCGAGTCCACATTGACAGGTGCAGCTCAGGATTTCATGGTTGCCATGACAACCATGGGGCTGTCTCAAGTTATATCAGGGCCCACACATCAGGCAGGACACACCTTGGACCTTGTTTTTGTTGTGGACGGTGGGACAGTCAGAGTGGAAGAGCAAAACATTCTTCCATTGTCATGGTCTGACCATCATCTGATCTGTTTAAGTATCGCCGTGCCTTCTAACCTCCGCAGGGGTGGTGGACCCATTAAGATGGTCCGCCCCAGGAGACTGATGGATCCGGATGGACTTCTGAGGTCTCTTGGGGATCTTCCTGTCCTGGAGACTGGCGATCCTGTCGATGTCCTGGTTGATCGCTATAATAGTGAGCTATCAAGGGCATTGGACACGATCGCTCCCGAACGTCCCCTCTCACTGCGTAGAGTCGCGTCGACTCCTTGGTTTACCGAGGAGTTGGCTGTGATGAAGCGTAGGAGGAGGGGACTAGAGTGCATCTGGAGGAAATCTCGGGACGTGTCCGACCAAGCACGGGCTAAAGCCGCTATTAAGGCGTACTCCGTGGCTCTGCGAGCAGCCAGGAAAGTTTTCACGACTGCCCGCATAGCGTCTGCAGCCAACAGGCCATCGGAGTTGTTCCGAGTTGTGGGGGAGCTCCTGCGGCCTCCTGAGGTCCAGGGGCTTCCCGATGACTTGGCAACTGGGTGCAGCGATTTCGCGCACCACTTTGCAGGCAAAGTTGCTCAGATACGCCTTGAGCTAGACTCCAGCTCAATTGTGGTCTCAGCGGAGGTAACCGAGGTACCTGTCTGTTCGATCTTATGGGATTCTTTCCGGCTTGTTCTTCCTGATGACGTGGAGGGGATTCTTGGGTCTGTGAGGGCGACCACCTGCGCTCTGGATCCTTGTCCCTCTTGGCTGGTCAAGCTGGCCAAAGATGGGTTGTTGGATTGGTTTGTGACCATAATAAATGCTTCTTTGGTTCAGGGGTCGGTGCCATCCTACTTTAAGCAGGCGGTAGTAAAACCACTACTAAAAAAGCCTTCGCTTGACCCATCTATTTGTAACAACTACAGACCAATCTCCAACCTCCCGTTTTTGGGCAAGGTTCTGGAGCGGGTGGTTGCCACGCAGCTCCAGGAATTTCTCGATGACACTGATTTTCTGGACCGCTTGCAGTCTGGCTTCAGGCCTGGGTACAGTACCGAGACGGCTTTGGTCGCCTTGGTGGATGACCTCCGCAGGGAGCTGGACAGGGGGAGTGTGACCCTGCTGGTTCTCTTGGACATCTCAGCGGCTTTCGATACCATCGACCATGGTATCCTTCTGGGGAGGCTCGCCGGGATGGGGCTCGGTGGCACGGTTCTGCAGTGGCTCCGGTCCTTCCTGGAGGGTCGTTCCCAGATGGTGAAGCTGGGGGACACCTGCTCGGACCCCTGGCCATTGACCTGTGGGGTCCCGCAAGGGTCTATTTTATCCCCCATGCTATTTAACATCTACATGAAACCGTTGGGAGAGGTCATCCGGAGTTTTGGAGGGTGTTGCCATCTCTACGCAGATGACACGCAAATCCACTACTCATTTCCATCTAACTCCAAGGAAGCCCCTCGGATTCTGAACCAGTGCCTGGCCGCTGTGGCGGACTGGATGAGGAGGAACAAGCTGAGGATCAATCCTGACAAGACAGAGGCCCTCCTGGTCAGTCGCCCATCTGATCGGGGTATTGGGTGGCAACCTGTGCTGGACGGGGTTGCACTCCCCCTGAAATCACAGGTCCGCAGTTTGGGGGTCCTCCTGGATTCAGCGTTGACGCTTGAGGCTCAGGTGTCGGCGGTGGCCGGGAGGGCTTTCGCACAACTCAAACTTGTGCGCCAACTGCGACCATACCTCGTGAAGTCTGACTTGACCACGGTGGTGCATGCCTTAGTTACCTCTAGACTGGACTACTGTAATGCGCTCTACGTGGGGCTTCCCTTGAAGACGGCCCGGAAATTACAATTGGTCCAGCGCTCGGCAGCCAGATTAATAACAGGGGCGAGCTACAGGGAACGATCTACTCCCCTGTTTAAAGAGCTCCACTGGCTGCCGTTCACTTTCCGGTCCCAATTCAAGGTGCAGACCATCATCTATAAAGCCCTAAACGGTTTGGGACCCACCTACCTTAGGGACCGTATCTCCTACCATAAACCTGCTCGTTCCCTTCGTTCATCCGGGGAGGCCTTCCTTTCGCCACTGCCTCTGTCCCAGGCCCGTCTTGTGGGAACGAGGGAGAGGGCTTTTTCTGCTGTGGCCCCCCGACTGTGGAATTCATTGCCCACTGAGATTAGGCAAGCCCCCACCTTGTTAGCCTTTAAGAAAGATCTAAAAACATGGCTTTTCCGATGTGCCTTTGGGGAGTAAATGTAATATATTGCTCTGGCCATTCCCCTTGGTTTTTATTCTTTAGACTGCTCCACCATTTTATTTCCCTGTTTCCCCCTATTCCTATGTCTCTCTCTCCCGAGTTTTTAATTAAGTGTTCATGTGGCCCGCCCTGTTTTTTACTGTTTTCTCTGATTTGTGCTGTAATGTATATGATTATTTTTGCACTGTTATATTGTGTTATGATATGTTGTTTTATTTTGTTATATTGTATGGTGTCTGGGCATGGCCCCATGTAAGCCGCCCCGAGTCCCCGTTGGGGAGATGGTGGCGGGGTATAAATAAAGTTTTATTATTTTATTATTATTATTATTATATTAGCACATTGCAAAATGATCTGGCGAAGTATTGATCTCAAACCAACAAAATAAAGAGTCAACACAGCAGTGTGGGTTACACTATGGGTAACTTTTATTAAGTGTTACCAGTTCATTTCTATGTGAACTGCCAACCAATTTAAGGTCATGAACTTGATGTATAATGCCATCCAAGACCTACTCCTCATTTATCAAGGACGAGACACCGTGGTCTCCGGCTACAACCAAATGTTGGACCATTCAGGGAAACGGATGGATAATTCCGTCCCAATTCCAGAAGATATTGAGGCCAGAACTCTCCCCACTCAAGGCCATTACTGTTCCCCCTCACTTCGGTTCTTTTAACTACCTCCCCAGAGGACCTTAGGGCCCGAGCGGGCTCAGAGGGGGAGACACGGTCATACAAAAAGACTGAACCTGAACCGTAAAGGGCTTTATAGGTAATGACCTGCACTTTGAATTTGGTCTGGAGACTCATAAGCAGCCAGTGGAACTGCTTTAACAGGAGAGTGATGTGTTCCTTATTTATTTATTTATTTATTTATTTACAGTATTTATATTCCGCCCTTCCTTCTCACCCTGAAGGGGACTCAGGGCAGATTACAATGAACATATATATGGCAAACATTCAGTGCCATCAGACAAACAACATATAGTATAGACACACACAGAGGCAATTTAACATTTCCAGCTTCATGAGGGTATGCTCGATTCCGGCCACAGGGGGAGCTGTTGCTTCACCGTCCACTAGTGACACTGAGTATTGTACTTCCTCATTCTTTTCCGTGTGCTGCTGGCAGTTTTATGGTCTTGTAAATTAGTTAAATTAGCCTCCCGCATAAAGCATTCCTAAATTTCCTAGTTGACAGATGCAACTGTCTTTCAGGCTGTTTAGGTAAACAGCAAGCTGGGCTATTTAATGGTTGGGGGCTTAACCCACCCCGGGCTTCGGACTCATGACCTCTCAGTCAGTAGTGATTTATTGCAGCTGGTAACTAGCCAGCTGCACCACACCCCGACCTATAGTCAGCTTGAGTCCTTGCATCATAGCTTTGGACAAAATTTCATTCCTTCCATTCTCCATCTGGATTGCATTAATCAAACATGGTAGTCCATTGTCTGCCAACATCTCCTCACCTCTCCTTGCTCCAACTTTTTCTATCTCTTTCCTTTTCCTCTTTTCTTGCCCCCTCCCCGCAGTAATTTTTTCTGACACTCAGCCAAGATTTCTCATTCAATTATACTTTGGGGAAATTATCTACTATTTTTTTCCTCTCACAATTATTGGGCACCCATGATTTCAGCTAACTTCCCAAAACACAAAATGCCCTAGAACAATGTCATATCTGGGCCCGATGAAAAATGGATTCCCTAGGTCATTGTTTTGTGTAGAAAATAGGATTTTCTATGCAAGAAACATTTTGTATTGTGTAGAAAAAATAGTATTCTAATATAAAAATAGTCATTCCAGGGCAGAAAATGCTGTTTTCTGCACCGGAAAAACCTGTTTGGGGGGATTTCTTCTATAAAATAAATTTTCACGTGGGCGATTTATGTAGAAAACAACATTTTGTGTAAAAAGCAATGTTTTATGCACATAAATTAAGATTTTTGAGTTGAAATATCAGTTTCCACAAAAAAAAAATACTGATTCCTATGGAGGAAACACTCATTTCTGCACAAAACAACGAATTAATCTTCAACCGCAAAGATTCTCTTCAGATCAGGATTCTTCTCATCACAGGTTCTTAACACTCAAAAAATTTGTCTTTCAGGGAATTAAAAAATGTTTTCAAATATTATTTCCATCTCTAGTCCTAATGCACCGAAATGAAAATGCCAGACAGGCTCGTTCCTTTAGTTGCTGACCCATTTCCCCAGTTAAAAAAAGACTTAACTGAAAATAAACCAATTGAACCATGTTATGGAGTTACTGTTTTGACCCTGGGATTTGGAGCTTAACAAAAGAAAGAGCTTTGCCTTGACGTTCTCTTTATGAATCCAGATTGAATAACATATTCACAAAGGACATATCACCGCTTGAAAATATTATGCCTGTTCATTCAGTTTGTTTCTGTTTTTATCTGTGAATTGTCCTTGCAGACATGTGTTGGGTTTTTTTGTCATGCAATAATTGAACAAGAGATGCTTCCTCCAATGTATAAATTGTCGGCCTTGGCATGCCATGCCTTATTCAGGCTTTAACGCAGCCTTACCTAACCAGGTATAATCACAGGTTTTGCACTAAAGTAAACTTCCATATCCATGAGCAAATATTACATTCCCACCTGGATTAAAGTTCCCTAAATCATTGATTAAATTACCCAACTTCTGGTCCCAGCATACCATGGAGTTTCCTTGGAGGAACCAAAGATTCAGAGAGATGTCCTCTATAGAAATTTGCTAGGTCCTCCAGGAGATTCTATGATGTGCTTCCTCTGGAAGTTATCATAAAATTTTGGTGGAGAACACAGCAATTTTCTAGAGAGACAATTTTTCATGGAGTGCAGGTAAGTGAAATTGGTTGTGCAGTTATGGGGGCCTTTCTGTACAGTGTGTTTCACCTCCAAGAATCATGGAATCCAACACCTGTCAGCACTATTTAGAGACATATAACACTATGGCCGTATTTTGAATTACCTTAATTATGGCTATATTAGCTGGCCCTTTTTTCTCCCTGTAGAAAATTATTCATTAGAACCTATGCTTTGTTTTATTGTTGTGTTTTTGTATTGCCTGTTTGGCCTGGACTTGGCCCCATGTAAGCCGCCCGAGTCCCTTCGGGGAGTTGAGGCGGGTTATAAAAATAAAATTATTATTATTATTATTATTATTATTATTATTATTATTATTATTATTATTTGGGTAAGTAGTTAATGGGTCTATTGGCTCATCTCTAGATGTTGACTGCCTTCATCTGATGACATTGCATCTAACAGGTGATTTGAAACCTGCATTGGAACAAAGGCAGCAAAGAGAGACTTAAAATGGATGAGTGTCCATCGGGAACACTTAACCAAATAATTCTTTTGCTCAAGCAATAGGTTTAAAATCTCTTTCTGTATCACATCTATAATGAAAGTAATTCTATAGACCAAGAATGAGGACCTTGCATTCCAAGAGTCACTTAAACTGCCATAAAGGCCTCAAACAGTGAAAATCAATAAGTCATCCAGCAAAATTATTTTTCTCTGTGTGTTGTATCCTATTAGAAGGTTGCTATTTCATTCACCTTTTTTCAAAGTGGTATCCTCTACCCCAAAGGCTTCCAAGAGAGGCAATATACCTATCTTTTTAAAGTCAGGAAAATGACAGTCAATGGAAGCTAAATGAGTTGAGGGCCACAACAATGGCCTTAGGGTTATTCAAACCCTTAGCTATATTTTGGCCACTCCTGCTTTAGGCATATTGGAGAAATGGGCATGGGGAGAAAATATACCAGGTTCAATATGGGCCTTTGCAGACCTTTTACACACATCTTAGAGACTGTGCAACCCACCCAAGAAAAGCAATATGTATAAGGCTTTGCATGTCCAGATGTTGCTGTTTTTTTTTCTGATTAGAATTAAATTGGATAAAACTAAATATTGTCTCTTCTAGCGCAAGTACGATATTTGTCTTGCAAAATTAATCTGGCGGATTACTGTGGCATCCCTAGATAATAGATGAATTATTTCAAATCTTTATTAAAAATTTGCAATCCCACCTGGGAGGCTTCGGCGAGAGGAGATTCATTTGAAATGTATTATGTCAAGTAAATGGATTCATGCCAGGTAAATTAAGAATCAGATAATTTCTTCCTCCTTGCTCCGATACGCTGAATTGTGAAAGGTTCAATTGGGCATGGCCTCAGCAGCTATTCCAAGTATGACCACTAATTTAGGAACAAGGATTGAGATGTAGGTGGTGTTGTGGGCAGCAGATTCATAGACTGAAACAATTCTCCCACCTAGGGTTTCTGCTCAGGACAACAGAGGAGATAATGTTTGTTTGCGTCTTTGTGATATAAGTCTTTTTTGTTGTATTGCAAGATGTTTTTCATTACATTTGCTGATGGCATGACTTTTCCCTCAACTTGTTAGTGCTCAATAAAGACATCGGCACCTGCCGCACCATGACCATTACGGGGACTCTGAAGCGTCCTTCTCTGCAGGATGAGGAGAAGCTGAAGCTGAACCAGCAGAAGGGTTCATCAAACTTTAACAGTCTTCCAGCCAACGTCTCCAAGATGCACCTCCAAGGGTCCCCACATTACCTGGGGGCCATCAACCTCAACGACTTCAGCAATCACACCCTGACTTTGAAGAAGGACAAGAGCCAGCCTCCCAAGTCCATCTACATCTGTGATGGAGATATCTTCAAAAAGCTGGACTCGGAGCTTTCCCGGGCGCAAGACCAAGCCATAGACACCAGCTATGTCATCCTGCCCAGCAACACCTCCACCTTGCGGCCTAAGCCACCTCCGCCGCCTCCGCCGCCCAAGGACGATACAAAATACAGCATCAACATAGACCAGATGCCTCAAACGAGGCTCATCCACCTCAGCATGGCCACAGACCCAGGCTTTGTTGTCAAGAGCCCCCCAAGGGAACCTGTGGGGATGAGCTGTGGGGAGATTCAGGCTTCCCCGCTGATGCAGCAGCAGCAACACCAGTTGTCACCTCCTCTGGTTAACAAATCTGGTGACTCAAAAATGCCAAACAGCTTGTGTGACACAGGCGAGTCTGGTCATCCTGGAATGATGCCCAAGGGTGAGAACATCGCTACCCTTTCCATGAGTTCTCTTGAGGTGAGTGTCAGGTGGCCATTCCTGGTCTTTCATGCACAATGTCACAGTTACATCTTCAACATCTTTTGTTCCAAACCATCTCATTGCCAGCAGCTGTGTAGTTGCAGCATATGAGGGAGGAATGTGAGCTTTGCCTCCCAAATAAAAATCCCTCCGTGAAAATTCCTTCATTTCCCCAGTGTCTAACATTGTCATTGATTAAAACTACAGCCCAGAATCTAGAAATACAATGCAGCCAATAAGAAGATAAAGTTACCCAGGAAATCCAAACACAGCAGATGCAAGAGTTCAAATTATGAACCATTTTGCGGGTCTCACTCTTTGAAATGGGGACCAAAGGAAATGTCTTTATAGGAAGCATATTTCATATTTATGACAATGCTGGAAGCAGCAATGCAACAGAGACAGTAGACCATAGAAGGTGTCTTATTTGGGAATAGTTTCTTTTTCCCCACATAACTCATTCAGCAAGTTCTCTTGACCTTCCTGTAGTATTTTAGGAGGACTCACTACAATAACTGAATATGACATTCACTTCTGCTATTACAGTAGCATGCATCATATTAAAATCTGTGTCTTGTCCAGTATCACATTATTAACCATTTCATATAACACTAGCTGTGCCCGGCCACGCGTTGCTGTGGCTGAGTCTGGTGGTGTTGGTCAGTCTACATTAGGTTGTATTTATGCTGTGACCTCCACCCTTCTTTATACTCACATTAGTAGTAGTATTTGAAGTCTGTTACCTTCTTCAATTTTTGTGTTGATTGATAATTGCTTGAGATCCCTGTTGTCTTTGGTTTGTTGTTAATTGTAATGTCTGATTCTGCTGAGTGCGGTTTATATTTTTATTGTGGTACAATAGTCTTTTTTTGTTTTTGTTTTGCCTGTGTAGGTGTTTATTATTATTGTTGTTGTAGTGATTATGAAGGTTGGATAAGTTAGATGCTACTGTATTGTTTTTTGGAGGCCCAGTTTAGCACTGACTGGCCTCTCAGCCTCAGTGCCTGGCTGTTTCTTGCCTGTGATGGTGTTGATTCTTATTGTTGTTGTTGTTGTTGTCATTGTTATTATTGTAATTGTTTTTTTGTAGGCCAAGTGTGAATGTAGGGATTGGGGAGGTGGATGAGTTGTGTTGTCAAATGTTGTATTTGTTATAGTCACAATGTGTTGTTGTGAGTTTTGTGGGTCTGGATTGTGGTTTTGTGGTGTGGTTGTGTTGTTACAACTGAGAGGCAAGGCTTTTGTGTTGTGTTGCGAAGTTTTGTATTTCTGGGTCGTTTAGTTGTGTCCCTAGTTTTGTATTTCTGGGGCATTTAGTTGTGTTGTTATAGTCACGATGCATTGTTGTGAGTTTTGTGGGTCCGGATTGTGGTTTTGTGGTGTGGTTGTGTTGTTACAATCGGGAGGGAATGCTTTTGTGTTGTGTTGCCAAGTTTCGTATTTCTGGGGCGTTTAGTTGTGTTGTTATAGTCATGATGCGTTGTTGTGAGTTTTGTGGGTCCGGTGTGGTTTTGTGGTGTGGTTGTGTTGTTACAACCGGGAGGCAAGGCTTTTGCATTGTTTTGCCAAGTTTTGTATTTCTGGGGCATTTAGTTGTGTTGTTATAGTCATGATGCGTTGTTGTGAGTTTTGTGGGTCCGGATTGTGGTTTTGTGTTGTGGTTGTGTTCTTACAACTGGGAGGAAAGGCTTTTGCGTTGTGTTGTCAAATTTTGTATTTCTGGGGCGTTTTGTTGTGTTATAGTCACGATGCGTTGTTGTGAGTTTTGTGGGTCCGGATTGTGGTTTTGTGGGGTAGTTGTGTTGTTACAACTGGGAGGCAAGGCTTTTGTGTTGTGTTGTCAAGTTTTGTATTTCTGGGACGTTTAGTTGTGTGCCAAGTTTCGTATTTCTGGGGTGTTTAGTTGTGTTGTTATAGTCACAATGCATTGTTGTGAGTTTTGTGGGTCCGGATAGTGGTTTTGTGGTGTGGTTGTGTTGTTACAACCGGGAGGCAAGGTTTTTGCGTTGTGTTGTCAAGTTTTATATTTCTGGGTCGTTTAGTTGTGTGCCAAGTTTCGTATTTCTGGGACATGTAGTTGTGTTGTTATAGTCACGATGCATTGTTGTGAGTTTTATGGGTCCGGATTGTGGTTTTGTGGTGTGGTTGTGTTGTTACAACCTGGAGGGAAGGCTTTTGCGTTGTGTTGCCAAGTTTCGTATTTCTGGGGCGTTTAGTTGTGTTGTTATAGTCACGATGCGTTGTTGTGAGTTTTGTGGGTCCTGTGTGGTTTTGTGGTGTGGTTGTGTTGTTACAACTGGGAGGCAAGGCTTTTGCATTGTGTTGCCAAGTTTTGTATTTCTGGGGCGTTTAGTTGTGTTGTTATCGCATGATGCGTTGTTGTGAGTGTTGTGGGTCTGGATTGTGGTTTTGTGGTGTGGTTGTGTTGTTGTAACCTGGAGGCAAGCGTTTTGCATTGTGTTGCCAAATTTCGTATTTCTGGGATGTTTAGTTTTGTTGTTATAGTCACTGCGCCCGCAACTTTATCCTTTTATATATATAGATAGACACACACAATCTACTATGACAACTGTTAACAACCTTTGCTTTTCTTTCCCTCTCCAGAGGCGGAAATCCCGGTATGCAGAACTAGATTTTGAGGTGAGCATTTTCTGCTTCCTATTTTTGTGGGTTTTTTTTTCTTTTCCCTCGATATTTTTATTATTTTTCAGCATTATATGTATGATTATACAATTTGTAAAGGTGGTAAAGTACTTATTCATTACTTAACACTATTATTAAGGTAAAGGCAAAGGTTTCCCCTGACGTTAAGTCCAGTCCTGACCGACTCTGGGGGTTGGTGCTCATCTCCATTTCTAAGCTGAAGAGCCGGCGTTGTCCGTAGACACCTCCAAGGTCATGTGGCCGGCATGACTGCATGGAGCGCCGTTACCTTCCCGCCGGAGCAGTACCTATTGATCTACTCACATTTGCATGTTTTCGAACTGCTAGGTTGGCAGGAGCTGGGGCTAACAGCGGACGCTCATTCCGCTCCCGGGATTTGAACCTGGGACCTTTTGGTCCACAAGTTCAACAGCCCAGCGCTTTAACACACTGTGCCACCAGGGGCCATGCTATTATTATATCCCATGAAAAACTAACACACACATACCCACACCTAAAACACAAGGGTGCAAACTCAAAAAGATATGGTGACTCTAAAACAAGCCTATCGTGGGGTTTTATTTACAACATTTGTTCAGAGAGCATTTGCCTTTCCCTCCCTCTGGGACTGAGAGAGTGTAACTAACTAGCCCAAGTTAGCATATTGAAAACTGGGCTTGAGAATTCACTATCAATGATGTGTGGAAGAGTGGGGAAGGAGAAAGACACACCAGGCATATTGTGTGTGATGATGAGCAGAGAGGCATATGGATATATGCATCACCACATAATAAAAAAATATTTGTTTCTTACCCATGGGGGCAACACATCACATCACTTAAAAGAATATATACAAATACAACACACCACATCAGTTAAGGTAACATCTATTGAAATCTATCAATTAATACTTCAAAACAATTCGGTTGTTGTATGTTTTCCGGGCTGTATGGCCATGTTCTAGAAGTATTCTCTCCTGATGTTTCGCCCAGGAGAGAATACTTCTAGAACATGGCCATACAGCCCAGAAAACATACAACAACCCTGTGATCCCAGCCATGAAAGCCTTCGACAACACTTCAAAACAATTATTTGCAAGGAATCTGGATAGGCCTTTTGGAAGTGACTGGTCTTTGTTGCTGATTTAGATCAGATTGCATCTCAAGCGGACACATTTCTTCTAGCAGGCCATTCCACAGTCTTGGGAATGATGTTTCCCAATTTGACATGCTCCTGTAAGGCTCAGGACTTCTAATCATTCCTCTCCCAAAGTTTTGCAGAAAGACCTACATGTTTCCACTGCTCTCTCTTTTCTTTCCTATTTCAGAAAATCATGCACACGAGAAAACGTCACCAAGACATGTTTCAGGACTTGAACCGGAAACTTCAGCATGCAGAAAAAGATAAGGAATCTCCAACAATAGATAGCAAGGTGAGCCTGGAATCTTTTCCTTTAGAAGTCTGATTTTTGGAGCAGTATCAACTCATGGCTTCTGTTTCAGTGGCAAAGAGTTTATCTACATGAGTCACTGAATACAGAGATAGTCTGGACTGATCCCAGGAGCAGGTACACAGTCCACCTCCATCCCAATGTGATGGTGGGACAAAGTCTAGACCATTCAGCCATTCCCTTTCCCCTCTCCAGGCACTTTTGCCAATATTGTCAAAGCCACCAATCAATGGTCAGCAGCTCTTTAGAACTCTATGGTGACAAAAAAAACCCAGCATATGTAAATGCCATACTAAATGTCAACATTTCTCCAAAATCCAAAGACATAGCCATGCTATACTGGAACATCATTATGCAAAAAATGTTTTAGTACCTTAGAGACTAATTGAGAAGAAGTTAGTAGCATAAGGTTTTGTAGATTTGGAGAAGTAGGCTATGAAAGCTTATGCTACCAACTTTGTTTTTTCAATTAGTCTCTAAGGGGTTACAAGACCCCTTTGCATACTGATTCATCCAAGATGTCATGCAAATATCAGGCAAGACATCCCACCACTGGAAGTTGAAAGCAATGAAATTCAGAAGAAAATGGCTGTGTCAACTATAACATGAAGGCTGATGGGTCTTGCTCCAAAAGGTTCCTACAATCAGTGAGATATTGTGTTTACAGTTGCACAAACTCTGTGGCTCCTTTTCTTTGCAAATGGTGCTTGACTCTCAGGAACCCTGGAGCCAGGTGTTTTTGAAGAAACAAATAATACAATTTCTCTGTATTTCATAGCTTAGAAGTGTTCAGCCCCGATGCTTTTCACTTGCAATATTTAATGGAATCAGACCACAGGCATAGTGGTTTTGTGGAGCAGTGGCAAGGACTTTCTCAGTACAGGCAAAGGAATGTAATTTCTTTCCTCTTGTGTTCCAACGTGCTGCCTAATAAGAGAACTAGACCTGGAACCAGATACAGGACTCTCCACTGGAATATCCTCAACAGAGAAACTTAGGCTCCATCTGCTTTGTCCTATATAATGCAGTTCCACACTGCCTTGGATCTTAAATATCCAAAATTATGTGCCTGGAGTTTAGCCCAATTACAACAAGGGCTAAAATGGTCTACCAGGTTTCACTGGATGGTATTTCAGACTCAATCCTTTTATCTGCAGAGATGTCAGGATTGCACGGATCCTTAGACCCTCAAGGCTGCCATTGTAGTCCACTAAGTGTTTTATATCACCACACTGGTATTGTAATTTCCCCAAGTAGAGGATCCTTCCTGAAGCTGAAGGATCTATACCTACCTAAATCCTCAAAATGAGTATTGCTCAGTTCCCTATGCTCTCCTCTGAAGGTCCATCAACTGTGGAAATCTCATTGGACTTGGACATGAGTAATACATGCCATGGTGCCCTACATGGGCTGGCTTTTTCCATGGCAAGGAGCTTGCCCATTTCTCATTACTATATGGTGTACCTGGACTTAACACGTCCATTCTGGTTTTATGAGTGTGGGCCAATCCATCTGTGTTTATTGAAAAGGGGGAAACACCCTGTTCTTTCTTGTATGTTTAGGCTATAAAACGGTGGAGTGTTTCCTCGGGTGGAAGTGATAAAACTAACGCTAGCGTAAGTTTCACTGCCTGTATTTTCTTGGAGAACCTTCTTCACTCCAAACCTTGCCATGATGCATGTCTCCAAATGCATTCTTCCTCCAGTATGAACCTCTGGCCCTCTCTGTTTATAAGCCAGGTATCCCTTGAATGCTTCCTTGACCCTTCCACACCTGACATTACCCAGCATAGAAGACCTAGGCAAGTCTTCCCATCCATCCACTTGCATAATAAGAGCCTTGATTGCATTTCCTCAAAGCCATTCCTAACTGAGAATGCCCTTCTCTTGCCTTGCCAATATCCAAAGATGGTGCCTACCTCCATCTTTATCATTAGCATGTTTTATGCCACATAACCTTTTCTAATCCTACAATCCAGTATTAAATCAGTGAGAAAATTGAAATATTCTCCAGAGCATTCCCTGTTGGTACTTCTTTCATGAAATATGTTTTTCTGTCATAGTTTCTTTGGGTTTCTTCATGTTTGGTTTCATTGCTAATGCCTATCACTATTATTTTTAGGTTCGGAAGATTAATAGCATGTTCCTGACTCATTTTGCTTGTTTTCTCAATATGAAAATGACTGTTGGATTGTGCATATGAGTACCTTCAGCTAGCCCAACCATCACTTGAATCCTGTTGTTAGCATCAGTTAGAATAGACTTATTGAATCACTAGGATTTATCTACATGTTCACCTCCCAGCCAACAGTTGACTCAATGGGTCTATTTTAGTTGGAATTAAACAATAGAATTCAGACCTCTATCTCTCCATAGACAAGTGTGTTACAAAAATGAGGTGGTCAACCTCATGGCTTACAAGAATAACTGATTGTTGCTGTTGTTTTTTTCCAGACACTGTGACAATGGAGAAGTAATGATGAATTAAATGTCATTGTTATTGGTTTTTGGTTCTATGAAGTTGATTTTGTATGATGGTAACTATCAATGAGAGATCTCTGAGAGACCTTAGCCAGAACTCTCTATTGTGGTCTACATTATGTACATTTACATATGCTTAACTACACAGCAGAAGCACTAGGCAGAGACCTATTAGTGAATTGCAAAGATGTTGCGAAAGAACACCAGCAAAAAATGTCCTGATGCACATTGGACAATATTGATGTGCACCTGCAATCACTAGATGGTATCCTAATGCACAGCATGACTGATTGTTTCAGTCCCGATGCACGTTGGTTCTCCATTGTTGAACACACAAGTCCCCCAACAGGATTCTGGTCCTGTTTGTAACAGCCCTACTCAGATCTTGCTAATTCAGGGTCATGGCTTCCTTTATTGAGACAATCCATTGGTAATGTGGTCTTCCTTGTTCAGCATCACCTTCAACTTTAACAAGAATTTTTATCTTTTTCTGTGAGTCGTGTTATCTTATGCTATGTCCAATGTTAGATAGCCTCAGTCCAGTCATTTTGGCTTCTAGTGAGAGTTCAGAGTTTCAAGTTACATCCATTTTTTTCCCAGTAGCATTCATAGGATTGGCCCTAGCACCATAATTCAAATCACATTAATTGTATTTCTGAGTTGGGTTTAACTTAAAAGAGAAAAAATGAAACAGTGATATTAAAAATGATAATAGGTGAGAACAATAGGCCACAGTAACAGCTATGCAATCTCATTTCCTTGTAAGAAAGTTTGAATGACCTGTGTCCTGAATGTATATGCACCATATAGAATTGCAGTGTAAATATATGAACATTTTATTTATATATTATTGCATTGCATTTTTAAAGAAAATTTTGTCCCATGCTCCATAAACATTCCCAGCAGCTTACCATTACAGATCAAGTTATGAACAAGAGAGGTTCTGTAGGGTTGTTCTTAAGTCGAATTTGCATGTAAGTCTGAACAGGTACATTTTGTAAGTGTAACTCAAGCCAAAAATATGTATTGTTTAGCTCTGGATATCATAGGGAAGGGTAAACACCCCTGTGGTGTTTGTTTTGCTGTCTGTTCAGAAGATTTCAGCTTACTCTCTGTCCCTGTGATAATTGGATTTGCCTGGTTGTGAAAACAAGGATTGGTGAGAAAGCTTCAGTGGAGACCCCTTTTCCTGATGATAACAACTCTTTCAGGAGTGAATTTCCCTTCCGTGGTGTAGATTTATCTCACTTCCTGTTGTCCCACCCCCATTCTTAACTATGAGTCATTTGAAAGTCAGATGTTTATAACTTGGGGACTGCCTATATAAGGGAGAAAAGACACCAGACACACTAAACTATGCACATTATTCTCCCCCTAAATGAGAGAAGATAGTAAAAATTATACATATTCGAATAGCCCATTAGAGCGGGAATTAAAGCACTGAAGACAAGTACTAAGAAATCATGTCCTGATGGTTTTATATCCATGTAATTTAAAGTGATTAGTGGAAATATAGTAAAACTTAATTGTAATCTTTTTCAAGTGAACAATGCCTTGAGTCCAGTCTTGGCAAAAAGGCATGATAATAAAGTTAATAATAATGATAACAACTTAGTTAGAAGATAGGTAAAGGAGTAAATTAATCAGCATGAAAACGTGTTTTGATGTAGGTGACTCTAACACTGAGATCATGGAAGGAAATAGTTCTTTTTCATTCCATAACTTTTCCTGAATTTGGATGACTAGTTTTAGACAACAGAAGTACCACAATCTTTGCAAAGAAGCACAAAAAATGATCTAAGTGTTCAACCAGCGTCGAAAGCAATCCAGCAGGAGACTAGAGCCTGTAACATCAGATGCATCCTTATACAAGACTAGGGTTTCCATCAGTACTGTTCTTCCAGCAAAATGATGGTTGATATCCTGCATCAAACACATAGCTAGGGCGTTGTAGCTGTGTTCCACCTCCCCATCAGACCTCTCCCAAAATCTTAAAATAGAGGCACCAGTACCAAAGGATGGCATTTCATGGGGCTGGCAGGCAGGGTGAGAAAGGATGATGCATCCGGATTCTACCACCAAGGTCACAAAGCAGAAGACCCTTGTGAGATCCTGTCATAACTCTTCATAGCACTGTGGCTTGCTGATAGGAGAAGTCTGGATATATCATCCTTCAGCATCTCAATCACCTGCACTATAGAACTCTGTCCTTCAACAGCTGTCAATTTTAATGTGGGTTGGAGGCAACATTTGCAATCATGGTAATGATGCCATGGTCATTAAAATGAATACCAAACAGATACAATGTCATAAGCCTAGCTGCCCTACTTAAATCTAGCTTCTAACATCTGTCTCCTATGTGTCTACTGTCACACCTCAGGATAGCTTCACCTTGCTATATACACCAGGCTGCACACAGGTTGAAGTCTTTTGTGGTTTATTAGAAAATAGAAGATAAATAGTTCTTTAAAAGCAGAAGTAAAGTTCCAAAAGATCATTACAAAACAAAGCCTTAGAGCAGGGGTCCTCAAACTTTTTAAACCGAGGGCCGGTCCACAATCCTTCAGACTGTTGAGGGGCCGGATTATCATTTGAAAAAAATATATAAATTCCGATGCACACTGCACATGTCTTATTTGTAGTGCAAAAACAACAACAAGAAGAAGAACAATGAAAGAACAATACAATATTTAAAAATAAAAACAATTTTAACCAACATACATTTATCAGGATTTCAATGGGAAGTGTGGTCCCATTCTGGCCAATGAGATAGTCAAGTTAATTAGGGTTGTTGTTGTTGTTGTTGTTGTTGTTGTTGTTGTATGCCTTCAAGTCATTTCAGACTTTGGGTGAGCCTAAGTCTAAAATTTATTTATTTATTATTTATTTATTTACTGCATTTATTTACTACATTTGTATCACACCTTTCTCACCCCAAAGGGGACTCAGAGTGGCTTACAAATTATATGTACATACAATATATTATATTATTAGCATAGCACAATATTAGCATTATATATTACTATATTGAACTATACTGTAATATTATTAGTAATATTATATGTAATATAGAATATATAATTAATATTATTATATGGTATTATTATTAGTGTTATATTGTATTACATTATAATATTATTATCAATATTATATGTATATACAATATATTATAAAACAGGGCGGGGGCCAGGTAAATGACCTTGGAGGGCCGCATCCGGCCCCCGGGCCTTAGTTTGGGGACCCCTGCCTTAGAGCATAATCCAAGAAATCATCAGGAATAAACAAAGTCCCATAGAGCATGACAAAGTCCCATGAACATGAACACACAAAGGCTGCAAGAAATCCAGTAGAACAAGAACTTGCTTCTTGATTGAATGAAAAGTTGCTTTGACAAAGGTTTGTCTCCCAACACACTGTTTAGTACCCTTTGCAGAGCATGAAAGCATTTCTTTGGCCTCTGACCTCCTTGTTTGCTATTCTCACACTCCTTCGAACCCTGAATTCCAAACGGTCAGCTCAATCTAGAGATTCCGTTTCATCAAGGCCAGCCAGCTCGTTAGCGTCTGTCTGCATGCTATCAGACTGAGAACTGTCCTCCTTTTTTGAGTCAATTTGCACCTGGCTAGTTTCAGTAACATCAACACTATTCCTGGCTGTGGGAAAACCTCTCTGTTCCTCATCTTCTACAACAGGGACACTCTGAACCTGAATCCTAAAATCCCTATCAGAATCAGCTTGAACCTGAATCCCATAATCCCCATCAGAGTCACGCTGAGGCTCCAACTGAGTCACAACATCTACTATGTAGTAAGCTCAATCTATCCTATGGAATCCTAGCAACTTAACAGGTTATAAGCCTTTGACAACGTAACAGGTTATACAACTTAACAGTTTATCAGCCAATTAAAAAAGAAATGGGTGTGAGGTTACGAAGCTCTCGTATGGGCTTATGGGTTTAATGGCACATTAAACCCATAAACTGCACCTTATTCTCTGTTATAGTTGTGTACCTTCTAGGACCTCATCAGATGAAGGTTCAAAAGCCGGGGACAGTCGGGGAAGCTGTGTGGAAGACCCCAGCTTCGTCCCTTTACCATAGTTGGGGTGGCCTGTCATCCCACAACGTTTCCCAGTAGTTCCCCACTTCCTTGTACACTGTCCCTGGCTTCTATAGTGAGGGTACAGATAATGCTAGGACAGCAGGAAAGCCCCGTCTTATGAGGTCAAAAGTCACTTCCAACCTAAGGCAACCCTAATATGGAATTATGAGGTTCTCTTAGCAAGGTTTTTTCAGAAGAGATTGCTCATGGTCTTCTTCTGAGGCTAAGAGAGTGTGACTTGCCAAAGATCACCCAAAGGGTTTCATGGCTGAGGAGGAAAATCTCTCAAGAGGTTAACAGGATGGGGCTCTAACAGTTGGGGGCTATCATGCTCCCTTTCCTTGGTTTCTGTTCACATTGAGTAGAGGTGCTGTACATGCACATTTTACTCTAATTTCTTTAGGGTTTATCTTGAATTCGTCATCTTACCTCTTTTCATGCTAACCCTCAGTCTTTGCTATGCCAGATGCATATGACAAAAATCCCTTTGTGAATGCTTCTAACACACTGCATTCGATCTCAATGGCCTGTTTCACAGAAAGGGGCATTGCTCTTGAACAATTTTCAAAGGATAGAAATACCTCTTTGGTTTCTGAAGTATGGCAGGGCCTTTGTACTTATGTCTTGCTGGCCGGCCTCCGATAAGCAACTGGTTAGGCACAGTATGAACCTAATGTTGGACTGGATAGACCATTAGTCCCATCCAGTGTGGCTATTCTTGTGTTCTTACAAACATGATGCATATGTATTCTTTCAGAAATGTGCCAAAATACAGCAACATGTGTTGACTAAGTTGGCACTAAGTCTCCAACACTACAGTAAGGAATTAGGGGTCAAGAGGAAAGGAGATTTTATCTGAAATGTTCATCTTCTTCTCTCTTTTAAAAGCATTAAGAGCAACCATGTTGATGAGGAATTCACATCAGTGTCATCAAGAATGGGGATATAAACCTTATCTTCCCCAATATCAGCTGGTAGCAAAAAATCAATGGAGAGGTGAATCCAGTATTGAGGAAAACGTGCCCTCTTGGTGTTCAAGAATGGAGACACTTGTGAAAAGTATTTAATGATACAACACTGACCCAGATTTCAGCACTACTGCTAAGCTATCTGGCTCCAAAGTGGCAATATATTGTACCATTTATGGCACTTTTTGAAAGACTACCCAGCAGCTACATTCAACAGTATGTAAGAAATCATTGGGATATACTGGCTATATAATGGCCAATCGTTAAACAGCAGTTATTTCACCTGCATGGAAAATTACTATGCAAACACTAAGTGAAAACCTTTCACATTGAACCTTTTCTTATATTTGAGTTTATTATTATCATTAGCAAAAAGCAAAGTAAATGGTAGGGTCAGAACGCCTTTTACAAGGTAAATGTTTAATTTGCTTTTCCTTGAGATTAATAATAGCTCAAAATAAGCACCTTCTTTAATTTCCCTGGTTGGGTACACATCTCTTTCAGTGCAATGCTAACTTATTTTGGGCTTTTGTTCATTTCCCTTCATCACTTTGGGTTTCAGTGCAGGATTTAAATGCATTACCCAAAGTGCTGAGTCCATCCATATCATAGGATCAGCAGCACCCGGAATAGATCCTTTAATATTTCGTCTAAAATGCAGGACAGATTGGCCATCTCACTGTTTCTGTGCTATTACCCAATTCAATTTATATCCATTGAGTTACTCTCCTAAATCCAATTCAAATCATAACTAGAGTAGATTCGTTGAATCAATAAAACCAAAGGAAGTGCTGAATTTTCAATTTCCATTGATTCAAGGCATCAACTGTATTCTATAGTGAATTCTACAGAAGGAAATGTTTGTTGTTATGCGCCTTCAAATAATTTCCAATTTATGGCAATGCTAAAGCAATTCTATCCCAAATTTCTTTAGAGAAGGTTTGTTGACATTGTGTTCCTCTGAGGATGAAGAAGTGTGCCTTGCCCGTGGATATCTATTAAGTTTCCATGATCAAGTGGGGATGCAAAACCTGATTTCTCAGTGTCCTAACCCAAAAATCAAAGAAAGACACCACATTACTCTGCTGAGAAGGAAATGTAGATACCCAAATGACACTACCAAAAACATGGATACATTCTTGGTTTCCATATGCATGCAGACATCACAGAATGCAGAATCCTTTTTCATTAATGATATTTGTTTCCAATATGGGGGGGAAATGAGAAATCTTCTTTGAGGACATCATCTATGACCCAAAGCTTTTGTAGACAACAGCTTTAAAAATAGTGGTTCAAGAAATCCATCTGTTAGGGATTCCTCTTCTTCAGAAGAGGAAGGGGAGCAGGGAAGTGTTCATGAATCTGAGGGTGAGTTGGAATCTGAGGAGGATATTTTGCAAGTACCCACATTTCAGGAGAGGCAAAAGGAAACAGAGCAGAGATGTTGTTCTGCTAGAATAGCTGCCAGAAATGCAGCTGAGTAATTGGGAACTGCCCTGGCAGCTGTGAGGGGACTCAGGGCTATAAAGCAGAAGCAGGTACAGCCAGCTCTTGTTGGTAACAAACTGACTCTTCATTCCCCTTGTGCCTGCTTCAAGTCTGCATCTGGGAAACTGCCCCTAAGGATTTATTGCTGTTTCTTTGTCTGAAGTAAGACTGCTATTTGATTTGGGAATTTATCAGAGAATAATAATAATAATAATAATAATTATTATTATTATTATTATTATTATTATTTAATTTTTATACCCTGCCACCATCTCCCCAGAGGGACTTGGGGCGGCTCACAAATATAAAACCAGCATACAGAGTATCAAATACCAAAAACACACAAATAAGATTAAAAGGCATAAAACTTGCCCTAAGATTTCCTTGCTTCCTTTTGCATTATTCCACTGAGTGTGCTGTTCTTTATGTTTTGCTGAAGTAAAGCAGTTTTCATTTACTTACCACAGTATATTAAGACTGTTCTTGAAAGACAAAACAGGACACCATCCCCTGGTTCTTGGAGTTGTATTTCAATCACTCCGGAGTTCTTGAATAAATACATTTGCCAGTTCGCCTCCCAAATCTCAGAGTGCTATCCTTGCTTAGTGCCCAAGAAATCTAACTTCCTCCTTCTCTTTTTCCCTCCTCCGTAGCAAGAAAAACAGCAGACGCCAAACAAGAGACCCTGGGAAGGAATCCGGAAGGTCCACTCGCCCCCGGCGTGGGTTAAAAAGGACATGGAGCCTATTTCCCCGTCTCCTTTGGAACTCAAAACTGTCGAGTGGGAAAAGGCAGGGGCCACCATCCCTCTGGTGGGACAGGACATCATTGACCTCCAGACAGAAGTCTGAGAAGGCTAAGAGGAGAAAGACTCTGAGGGCGCCTGTCCGTTCCCCCTGCCAGGAAACAACACAAAAACCGACAACAACAACGTACAAGCCGATAAGATGTTTTTTATATATTAAAAAAAGAACCAATTAAATGGAATCAAAGTGGAACGAGAAAAGTCTGTTGGTTTCTTTGCGAAACCCTTGGGTTGAAGAGGAAGGATATCCGGAGTAACCTTTGTATTGTTCTCTGCAGACAGAATTGGGGGGAATCTATTACTTTGTAGAACATAGTAGCAGTAGGTGCAGAATGTAATACGGTCTTTCCCAGGTAAGGAAGGAAGGAAGGTAGGAGAAAGGAAGCAGGCCGAGGGGAAGGAAGGAAGTGGGGGGATGGGGAGGATCCACGTTTTTCGAACATGACCTCAGCCTCCAGTTCTCAGTAGTGAAGGGGTGGCTAAAGGTTGTTTTGATAGAGATCAGTAGCAAGGGGCGTCAGGAGTGAAGGAACCTACAACCAGAAGGAAGGAACCAAGCAGCGAAAGACCACTGTTCCTCTGGAGAAGGCCAACAGGCAGTTGGTTCTTGGGATGTTAATGGGAGGACATGAAAGATGCCCATCTGCCTTCCATCCCCTTGAAGCTATCAGAAAGGAATCTGAAGAAAATCTAGGAAAGTGTTCCTGGTGGCTGGATTTCTCTAGCAGTTCTCCAGGAGTAACGTCAGCGAGGCGGGAGAGCAAGTCCTGAGGAGTAACTCCAAAAACGTCTTCTTCCATACTGGATTTTCAGAACTCTTTGAGGATCAGAGCAGCAACGGTGTCAGAACCGCGAGTGTGATGTGTGAACCATTGGCGGGAGCTTTTCTTAAGACAATTGGGTTCCATTCAACCTTTCTCCAGAGACACACACACACAATGAAAAGGACAACAAACATTACTGGGTAAGGGAGGGGTTTTTATAAAAATAAAAGCAAAAGCAAACCATGAACTAAAAAGAATGTAGGTCATTATACTGACTGTTAGTAGATCCTAGACAAAGCTAACGGTGGGCCTTTGTACAAAAAGGGTCACGTGGCCTCATCCCCCTCCTTTTATTTTCAAAAGACTCAACAGTGACCCCTCCTCGTCCACTTTCTCAAAGTGGATGCTACCTGGTTAACAGACCAGAAACATTGAGGACATGGAGAACATTGCCTTAGGACTTTGAGACAAACTGGACAAAAAAAATAAACATTGAGTAACATCTACTTGGGGAAAAATCTATTTTTTTCTTGTTTTTCTTTTCTTCTTTTTCTTTTCTTCAATAAAAAGACAACTTGAAACCCAAGGAATTCCCTTTCTTTAACTTGAATCCTTCCAAATGTCTTTTGCTATGTTGTGGTTCTGTGCAAATGCGATAAGAATTCCAGGTTGGTTTTTATACCTTTGATTCTAAGGGGAAATGAGGAGATTCTAAGGGGAAACCAAACATGATTGACTTTGGGTTGCTCTGAGTTTTCCGGGCTGTATGGCCATGTTCCAGAAGCATTCTCTCCTGACGTTTCGCTCACATCTATGGCAGGCATCCTCAGAGGTTGTGAGGTCTGTTGGAAACCAGGCAGGAAGCAGCCAGGCTTTGAAGCGGCAAAGACATTCAATGCTAATCAAAGTGGCCAATTGCAACATTCACATCTCAAACAGACAAGAGTTCTTTCTCCCAACCTGGACTTTCCACAGATATATAAGCCCCACAGACTTCACAACCTCTGAGGATGCCTGCCATAGATGCGAGTGAAACGTCAGGAGAGAATGCTTTTGGAACATGGCCATACAGCCCGGAAAATTCACAGCAACCCAGTGATCCCGGCCATGAAAGCCTTCAACAACCTCCACAATGTCAGAATATTGCATTGTATTGTGTAAACTACCAAAACAGATTCTGCTTCTTTCTTTTGATCCAGGGCAAAAATCTGACCTTAAGCCAGAACTGCCATGATTAAAATAAGTTTAATGCTATGATTTTTATAGGAAACCCATAGAGATCGGCAACACTATTGTCCACTGCAACTAATGCAACTGTAATGAAGATAACTTGAAGCACTAATCTTGAGTTTTTCAAATAATATTTATATGTTCTAATAATTTCTTCTGTTTCTGCATTGAAATAGCAAAGCACAAACTTTCCTGTGATATATTTTTGCCATTTAACAGGATAATAGTCAGCAATATTTAAACAAAGAAGTATCAGGATCTATTTAACTGTCCTATATATCATAGAATTGTCGATATATCCCTATATGAGCAATTCTCAAAAATTACCGATATCCCTATATTTTTCTCCATGATATAAATGCTTGCTATAATTCAAATTTTATTCTTTGTCTACCTATCACAGAGGTCTTTTTGCCAGTGGTAAATATATGGGGAGAGGAGTTTTGAACTTCATTTAAAGGAAAATGTATATATGCAAGAAAGGAATGGAGATAGAATTGCAGACTTATAAGGTATAACTACATGGCAGAATGAATGCAATTTTTATTCCCATGGCTCAATTCTATAGAATAATCAGGTTTGTAGTCTGTTTGTTTGTTTGGTTGTGTTGTTTGTTGGGGGGTGAAGCCAGCTCTCTTTGACAGAGAAAGCTCAAGACCTTGTAAAATGACAACTCCCAATATTTCATAGCATTGAGCCATGTCAATTCTAGTGCATTCATTCTAAAGTAGCCATGGGCAAACTTCATCCTTCCAGGTATTTGGACTTCAACTCCCAGAAATCCCAGCCAGCGCTATTAGGAATTGTAGGAGTTGAAGTCCAAAACATCTTGAGGGCTGAAGTTTGCCCACACCTGTTGTAAAGTGTATATTCAGCCACAAAGCTGGAAGAGATTGCAAAGACATACTGCCATGTAAGAATCCACATCTTTAAAAATCCCTTGAACTGGGAGTCTAGAAGCTGTATTTGAAGATCTCCAAAGAAGGAGAGGGGACCATCCCTTGAAGTAGTATGCCGATAGTCTTTTTAGAACAGGAACAATGGGTTAGTTCCCAAAAGGGGGTTATATTAGTTCACTGGTGGCTGAATGACATATGGGGCTTGTTTCAGTTAAGACAGACCAAAGCTGCTTAATGCAAACCTGAAGCATGTCAAACAAAGTTGTGTGTTGCTCTTAGTTTTCTCAGAGAATCTGGAATAAATCACAACTTTGGTCCTGGGTAAGCATTTGGGCTGATTCCAACATGGAACTGGCTGCAACTATTTACATGGCCATCCCATAGTTTATTTATTTATTTATTTACAGCATTTTTACCCTGCCTTTCTCACCCGAGGGGACTCAAGGCAGCTTACAAAATCTTGCAAAATTCAATGCCAATAACAAGTTCAAAATAAAGCGTAACACATTTAAAACGATTAAACATTACTTAATAAAACACTATACAAAACTTAAAACATAAATACTTAAATCCATTCATCCAGGGACCATTTGCTTTGTATGGTATCCAGCAGGCACAACATGGGTCGTGTCTGCTGTATGTTGCCAAAACAACATGGTAATTGTTTATTATTTATTTATTATTTACAGTACAGTAGAGTCTCACTTATCCAACATAAACGGGCCGGCAGAACATTAAGTGAATATGTTGGCTAATAAGGAGGGATTAAGGAAAAGCCTATTAAACATCAAATTAGGTTATGGTTTTACAAATTAAGCACCAAAACTTCATGTCATACAACAAATTTGACAGAAAAAGTAGTTCAATATGCAGTAATGCTATGTAGTAATAATTACTGTATTTACAAATTTAGCACCAAAATATCATGATGTTTTGAAAACATTGACTACAAAAATGCGTTGGATAATCCAGAACATTGGATAAGTGAGTGTTGGATAAGTGAGACTCTACTGTATTTATATTCTGTCCTCACCACAAAGGGGACTCAGGGCGGATCACAATGTACATATACGTGGCAAACATTCAATGCCATTAGACAAACAACAGACAGACAGACAGGCACAGAGGCTATTTAACTTCCCAGCTTCTGGCTTTGGGAGGATATGCTCGATTCTGGCCACAGGAGGAGCTGCTGCTTCGTCATTCACTGTGATGACAAGTCCTTTTTGATGGAGTACTTCCTCGTCCAGTGTTGTAAATCAGTTATATTAGCCTCCCCACATAAGCGGTCCCTAAATTTTCCTACTTGATAGATGCAACTGTCTTTCGGGTTGCTTAGGTCAACAACGAGCAGGGCTATTTTTTACTTTAATCGTCAGATGCTCACTCTGACATGGGCTGGCCTCGAACTCATGACCTCTTGGTCATAGTGATTTATTGCAGCTGGCTACTAACCAGCCTGTGCCACAGCCCAGCCCAATTGAAGAAAGGAGCAAAAAAAAGAAGGAGATGATGCCTCTTGTCCATCCTCCATCCATCCTGTGTTGCTTGGAGCCCAAATTGACATCATTCCAGGTGACAAGTAATAGTCACTAGCCATGCCATTCACCACTCCAGAGCAGCCCTGAGATAAAGGATCCTTATAGAGCAGGCATGGGCCAACTTGAGCCTCCAGGTGTTTTGGACTTCAACTTCCACAACTCCTAACAGTTGGTAGGCTGTTAGGAATTGTGGGAGTTGAAGTCCAAAACACCTGGAGGGAGGGCCCAAGTTGTCCCATGCCTATTGTGGAGGGCTAGACTCTTAGAACGACTGGAATTCTAAACAGGAATTCAAACATGAGCTGGGAAGACATGTTTCCAATTTCTGACTCAGTCCAAAAGATTCACTCATTAATATTAGGATAGTTGGAGTCTTGCCTACCTAATAGGGTTGCTGCTAGGATGCCAAGGTGGGAAATAATAAAGTCATTGGAGGAAAAGCAGAATGGCAGTTTAAAGGGAAGAGAAGCAAATGTGAAAATGCTCTAGAGAAGGTTTAAGTGTTTTGCTCCTGTAAAAACAAAGGAGGAAATGTCTGCCTCCCCCAAGCAAGATAAATTGAGCCCGGTGTGTGCACAGGTAAGGTGTCTTAGCAATTAACTTTTCCATGTTGTGCTTTTCAAAAGTAAACAAGGGATCAGACTATTAATCCACTGAGTTCAAGAGGCTTAAAATGAATTCAGTACAGCTATGCAAATGGAACAGGGTTTTAGACCATGTTATATGGGATTTGCCGAGGAAAGTTCTCACCCACGGCCCCAGTGTGAGTATTTAGGACTTGGATTTCATTTTATCATGCAGGTGTGATCAACCTTCTTCTACTAATAATTTTCTCAGGCGGTTTATGTGCAGCTCTCTTAAAATTCCATATCAACTTTTTCAGTCATGTTGAGATTTACTGATGGTATGGGTTTGGTATTGTGACAAGGGTCCTGCTTCTGAAAATTGCAGCCTCAAGCCCTGGCTAGAAATACCATCATATTGCAGCCTGATGGCCAACAGAATAAATCTTCTTCACTCAAAAGTATTTTCTTGGAGTTGCAGGTGGGCTTTGGGCAACATTTCAAATCATGGCAATAATTGTGAATACAAAATATAGCTCCATATGAAATGGTTATGGATCTGTAACTCTAGCTTATGAATCCATAACTGCAATGCTGAAGGCCAACAGATATCAATAGAGGTCACTAAGGGCAGAATGTTGTTGATCTTTCATGTGTAGTTAAATTCTCTCATGAAGAGATTTACGTTCCTGATGTGTCTGATGCGGAGTTATCTCAGGCCCCTTCTACACTGACATATAATCCAGATTATCAAAGCAGATAATCCACATTATCTGCTTTGAACTGGATGATATGAGTCTACACTGCCATATAATCCAGCTCAGAGCAGATAATCTGGATTTTATATGGCAGTGTAGAAGAGACCTTAGCTGCAGAAGCAAAGTTGGGTTGTGATGCCACCTTACATGGTATATGAGTGTCCATTATGCATGGGATGTCTGGACATTTGGTTGTGCATTTGCTTGCACATTTTGTGCATTTATTCAGTTGCTCAATGTTGCCATTCAACCCAAGAATGTTCCATAAAACAATTAATTCATGGCTTCACGTGGAGGTGTGTTACAGTATGCAACCCTGATGTGATGTCTCCGTTACTGTCAATAGAGCTATCAGAATTTATCAAGGGAATTCAAAAGAGAGTATCCTTTTAGTGACATCTACTGGTATAAAATGCACCATGCATATGGATTATTGCGGAATGGCCACCTGCAACTTTTGGAGATGGAAGCAGATGGATTCATGCAGGATTCAGACTCATGCAAACTATGTGGAGTATGCACAGAAGGTGTCAACTTCTTCTATAATGAGACTTCAGGTCTCACTGCAGGAATTGCAGCTGCATATTGCATTGGCGCAATGCAATTACACAAACACATTAAGGTTTCTGCTATATACATGTACCAATAGCCTACACATGCTTCCTGGTATCCAGTGATTGTGTAATGAATGGCAAATATAATCCCACCAATGCCTATTTATACTCTGTGCAGCAATGTTGAATCTTGACCCAAATGGCCATAGATTTAATATACAAATGATGTTTCTTTTGCTGGTGACATACAGTAGAGTCTCACTTATCCAACATAAACGGGCCGGCAGAACGTTGGATAAGTGAATATGTTGGATAATAAGGAGGGATTAAGGAAAAACCTATTAAACATCAAATTCGGTTATGATTTTACAAATTAAGCACCAAAACATCATGTTATACCAACAAATTTGATGGAAAAAGTAGTTCAATATGCAGTAATGCTATGTAGTAATTACTGTATTTACAAATTTAGCACCAAAATATCATGATATTTGACTACAAAACTGCATTGGATAATCCAGAACATTGGATAAGTGAGTGTTGGATAAGTGAGACTCTACTGTACTTGAGAATGATTTCAAGGAAATGTAAAAAAAAAAAAAAAGGTGTTGGAAGGAGTCATCCAATGTATCTAAGGGTTCCAGGCATTCCCAATTGATTGTGACTTGACTGATCCATGTTTATGATGCTTAGATAATATGGGACCATAGTAATAGGGTGGTGGGGTTGTTGTGTGCTTTCTGGGCTATACAGCCATGTTCCAGAAGTATTCTCTCCTAACGTTTCACCCACATCTATGGCAGGCATCCTCAGAGGTTGTGAGGTAATAGGGTGGTATTTTCTTTTAGATGATACTGTCCTGACTTAGTGATGTAAGAAGAGGTCCTTAATGGATGATCTCTCCCTGAACAAAAAACAAAACCAAACAGGAACAGGAACAGAAACAACAACAAAAAAAACCCTGGAATATCTAAATTAGTAATAGAAGCATCCGTGTCTGAGAAGCATTGAATTCACTTCAAGATATCTCCAAAATGTGGACCCTATTTGGTGGTGGCCATGAGCATTTTGGAGAAATCCTTTATAGGCCAGATTGAAACCAGCAGAAATTACCATCTGCCTCTGATCTAAGGGAAGGAAGACATACAATATTTGTGAAGGTAAAGACAGAGGCTTATAACCAACCCACTTCTTATTTTGTTCAAGGGTCTTTCTGTTAGGCTTTGCTAGTGCCTTTGCTCTGTTGTTTGTTTTAGAGAGTGAGTGAAGGACAAGTCATGTTTCATTGTGCATGTGCTTATTTTGTGTGTAAATCCCTAACAAAAACCTGGACTTGCTTTTTTTAAAGCATACCATGTGGACACCAGATTGGACACCCAAACTATTAGAAAGCACACCTGCAGTCAAAGAGGTGGTGATGCAATGTGCAGGAGAAACATATCTTTCTTCATCAAACCAGTTTTGGGCACCACAATTCAATATGGGCAAACTGGAATGTATCCAGATGTGATCGAGGTGACCACCCTCCCCCCCAGGACTTTGTAAAAGATAGTTCAAAAATCAAGACTTTATGTTCTATATTCCATATATTTATAGTAGAAGGTGATTGAGACTTTTTACTGGAGTTTACTGTGGATTATCCCTGCACTCTGAGGCAAGAGATAACAACTTCATGAATTGTAAAATCATGCTGCTAAAACTCCACTTTTATGAATTTCCATGCTGGGTTCTCCAGATGTTATGAACTTTGTTCTTATCAAATATTTTCAATTGTTTATATCATTCATGATTCCCCTTTATGCAATGTAACTCACTTTTATGGATTCTCCCTTATTTCCATGAAATCTATCTGTCCGCCTATATGTATTTGTACTCTTTGGGATCCCCGGAAAATATGTATTTTTCCCAGCATGGTTTATATTCCAACTTTATTTTATTTTTTCATTTTATTTCATATAATTGTCAAGTCATGAAATCAAATAGGAAAAATTTTGAACTCAACCTGAACCCCAGAACCTATCCCATTTCCTATGACCCAGGCTTCCCTTCCCAAAAACAAAAGGATAATCTGCCATCGCTAAACCCAATCAAATTCAGATTGCATGGACAATATAGGGCTTGAGTCGCCGAATTCGGAGTGTTGACCTAAAGGTGATTCGCCCCAAGGCAAACATTGTCATATCTCACCCAAAGGAAAATCCAGGACACCTCAGGAAGGTGCCCTGCGGAGCCTGTCAATGTGGCTCATCACCACCCATCTTTACTTCCACCTTTGACACCCCAAGGCATATCTAAAATCTGTATACGTGACAGAAACCCGGACACCCATGATTGCTGCCATTAATCCCTTTAGAAATCGATCTAGCAGGACTTAATCCGACAGTTCCTGCCCTGTCACCCCATTGTTTCAATAACTCCCGCCTTCTCTTTCTTGATTGGCCCGAGTAGAGACAAAAGGTAGCTTCCTATTGGGCCAACGGAGCAAGGCGGGAAACGAAAGCCCGCCTCGTTCAACCTTCTAGCCTATCAACGATCAGATGGGCGGGGGAGCGGGGCGGGAAATTCAAAGGGCTGTCAGACTGAAATTTTGTATAAATATGGCTTTATTTTGATTATGTGGTACCCTAGTAGACCGAATGATCGCTACTAGAGTCCTCTTCAGCTGAATTGCTCAATAAAGACTCCTTGGCGGATTTTCCTTCAACTTTGGCGGACCTTCTTCATTTCGGCTTCAGGTTGTATTGCGGCTCATATTTTCCTATTGGCTCCGCCAAGGTCCGTTCTCTCAGGACCGGATCGGGTCTCTCCTCAAGGGCCCCGATCCCCTAAAACGCGGTCGACAACACAGAGAGCAGCATTCAAAATAGACTGGAAGCATTGAGTTGGAAAGGACTGGAATGACTATTCAGCCCAGTCCTCTGCACGGCATGAATACACCATTAAACCAGTCTTGAGAGATGACCATACAACTTTGGTTTCTCCAGAACGGCATATGAAGTCCCAGCTTATGGAAACCACGGAAGAATTGCTTTTTTGAATTTAATGTTATTAACCCCATATCACGATGACTTTGACTTATGGCAACCCTGTGGCAGAGAGACCTTCAAATCATCATATCCTCACATTTTGCAGACTCTGGGCATCCATGGCTTTTTGGATGAAATCTCTCTGTCTGAAATGTGGTCTTCCTCTTTTCTTGTTGCCTTCGACCTTATCAAACATTATGATTTAGTCCAAAATATGACAGCCTCAGTTTTTAGTCATCTTGGCTTCTAGGGTGAGACCAGTCTTGAGTTGCTTTAGGACTCATTTATTATTCTTACCAACAGTCCACAGAAGTTAAAGAACTCTAGGAATATTGTGGACATTTTGGGCTACAACAATCCAAATTCCCCAGCTTACTTGAGGAACTCTGGATCTCCACATTTTGAAGAATGTCTATTATTCGAAAGCCTCACCATTGCTTATACTGATTAGAGTTTTTATCTTGGTGACGTGATATAGATGTCCATAAGTTTAATGTTTCTCTGTTCGCCAGCTTTCTTGTTGGCTTGAGGCATCATTTTTTCAGCTTTGCCTACTTCAAGAGCTTCCGCCATTCCTTGATGGGCATAGCTTGGCTACAACAATTCATGTTCTACTAGATCATTGAATGGATTGTACATGGGCCAGCTATTACTATTAATAGTTACCACTAAAGCCTTAAAAGGATGGCTGTCTAAACATCTGAAGAGCTATGTCTATTCAGGACTAAGGATGCATCTACACTATAAACTTAATGCAATTTGACACCACATGAACTACAATGGTTCAATGCTATAGTAGGATTTGTAGTTTGGTGAGGCACCGGCACTCTTTGGCGGAGAAGACTAAAACAGCAGCTCCCATGATTCCATAGCATTAAGCAATGACAATTAAAGTGCTGTCAAACTGCATTAATTTTGCACTGTGGATGCACTCTTAATCACAACTAAAACAAAAATCAACTCCTTAATGTTAAGCTAGCATCCATGTAAATATGATTGCTTCAATGGATCTACTCTACTTGAGATTAGCAACTGGATTGTAGCCTGAGGGGTTTTTTTTTATTGCTTAGCCAATGACAGCATTTAGGTTGCCTTTTTCTTACTCTGTTCTTTAAATATTTTTATCTACACTTTCATTGGTCTTTTAATAACTCTAATATATTTATATCCATAATGAAATGTATAATCTTTCTACTTATTCCTAGAATCTGTCTGGATGAAGGTCATCTTAGAAATATTTTTATACAGAAAAAAATCAAATACCGTATATGGTGAAAACTTGTCTCATCTGTTCAGTTGTTTGCGCAAAGGAGCTCATTTTAATCTTTGGATTCACCCTGGAAAGAATTTAAATCCTTCTTTTCTGCCACACAGCGCATTGTCAAAAAGATGAGCATTTGTCCCTTGTGTCTTTTTCTTTAATATTCTGTGAATTTGCTTTGTGCACTGGGCATTCTGCTCTGCTTCTCCTTGGACAAATTCTTAAAAATGGTTCCTGGAACACATATTTGCAATCTTGATTCAATTGGCTGGAAAATTCTGGGAGCTGTAGTTTAAAATGCAACGTTCTCCAGCTCTGGTCTGTTAAAGAAACACCTGTACTTTCCTATGTTTGGTTTTTTTATCACTAGCTCTCTGATTTTTTTTTCATTTAGAAGTCCCATGGATTGAACCTGTACTATTCTGGACATTAAGGGCATGTAGCAATAGAGAGCTGAATGATCATACTGCACAACTGAGCAAAGATCTCACATGTGAACTGAATGCACAACCAAGTGTGTTGCACATGCATTGGCAATGAGAATGTTCAGCTATGGACTATATGATCATTAAAGTTCATTATTCACCTTGAGTTATATGGCTTATCCAGCACAATATCCACCAACACCTAGTGATCATGTTCAGCCATGCACAATGGTCATCCTCAGTCAAGCACAATCTCCATTCATGCATAATTGTCATGTTTTGTCTTTCAAGAACAGCCTTAAAACACTATGGTAAGTATATGAAAACTGATTTACTTCAGCAAAACATAAAGTACAGCACACTCAGTGGGATAATGCAAACTGAAGCAAGGAAGTCTTAGGGCAAGCACAGTTCTTAGTCTCTGATAAATTCCCAAATCAAATAGCAGTCTTACTTCAGACAAAGAAACAGCAATAAATCCTTAGGAGCAGTTTCCCAGATGCAGACTTGAAGCAGGCACAAGGGGAGTGAAGGCTTAGGCATTAGAGTCAGTTTGTTACCAGCAAGAGCTGGCTGCACCTGCTTCTGCTTTATAGCCCTGAGTCTCCTCACAGCTGCTAGGGCAGTTCCCAATTACTCAGCTGCATTTCTGGCAGCTCTTCTAGCTGAACGACGTCCCTGCTCTGTTTCCTTTAGTCTCTCCTGAAATGTGGGTACTTGCAAAATCTCCTCCTCAGATTCCAACTGTCCCTCTGATTCATGAACATTTTTCTGCTCCCCTTCCTCTTCTGAAGAAGAGGAATTCCTAACAATAATGTTCATGCTCACACATGCATAATCTTTGTTCATGCACATTGGCCATGCTTAGCCATGTGGAATCACCACGCATGCATAACGAAAACAGTAATGCACAAGCCTTACGCATACACAATGATCATGCTCAGCCATACAAAAGTCACTCCCTTGCACAGTGTTCAAATGCATGCTGACCAATGTACAGCCATGCACAGTTGTTAGAGTCAGCTACGGACAGTGACCATGCTCAGCCATCACGTCATAAATAAATAAATAAAAACTTAGCAATCCAGCACCTGCTATTTCAAGTCCAGGTGAATATGAATTCCAAAGCAACTGATGGAACTTGTTGGTGTTATTCATCACTCTTCATCTGTTCTTCTTTCAATCCCATCTCATTCACATGTATTGTTGGTGGAAACGTGTGAGAGAGCCTTCTCAATGGCTCCTCCAAACTTTGAAATTCCTTCCCTAGATGTTATGATGTTATTATGTTTTGAAATACATTCTAATCAGTTTTCATAGCTAAGCTGCCTTGAACTGAATAACAACAATGGCATAACTAAATGTGGTATTAATATTACAGAGGTTTGAGTGTTAGACCATGACTCTAGAGACCAAGATATGAATTCTCATTCAGCCTCAGAGGAAAGTGATGGGAAACCTTTTCCGAGGAAAATTTGTCAAGAAAACCTCTGATAAGTTCACAACATAAGTCAAAATTGACTTGACGACCAACAGCAACAACAGCATTACAGCACAGGACCATCTGCTTCTTCCATCTCTGGTCCAAAGGCCATCTTGCCTGTTTTAAAGGACAATCCAATTCAGAAGAAGCCAAAACTAAACTCAGTGACTCTTTGCATGAGTTCCACGCTCCCCTTCCTTCCTCCATCCCCCTCTTTGAAGCTTAACTAATTTCAAAATACTTTGAAAAGACTCCCTGCCAGTCAGGTGAGGAACTGAGATGAAACAGCAGCTTAATCTTCAGGGACGAAGTCCATCAATGATCCAATTATTGAGGATTTGATGCCTTTTTTGTTTCCTTGAGCCTTGACTATCCTCGCTGTCCCTCTGTTCCAAGATGAAGCGTATTTTGCGCTGTGCACCCAGCATTGGCGGAATCTGCCTTGAATTACAAACCAAAGGACCATTAGCATATAAATTGATACTATAGGTTAGTAAAGGCAGGTAGGCTCCTTGGACAGAATAATTTGGGGAGGGGAGAGGAGGAGAGGTGTGCAGATTTTTCGAGGGTTGCATAGGGAGGGGAAGGGGAGAATTAACATCATGCTTCCTCTCACCACGAGTGAGAAAGAAAGACATTTTCTATCAGCAGGCTTTCACTTAGATTAATTTCGTAAGACATGCCTCTGTTATGGAATCTCCTTCTTCTTTTCAATCCTCCACATTTCCCCCTTCTTTTCCTCCAAATGACACTGGCTTGAATTCCATTGGTGAATCCTAATGTAGACCCATAGATTCAATGGGAATCACCATTCAACTCAGCATTTTATGGGCTGTTCCTACCGGCTGTTAGGAATTGTGGGAGTTGAAGTCCAAAACACCTGGAGGCCAAAGTTGACCCATAGCTGCCTTAAGAGATAACATATTTAACCAATCCTCTCAGTCATGCTGTATTATTATTTCTCTGGATCTGGACACTCTGCTCCTGTTGATGCCTTTATTTTGCTTTAGGTTTTTTGCCACTGCATCTCACTGTTGACTTGGTATATTGATAAAACGGTTTCTTCTCTTCTGTCAACCAACTTCTTCCAGTTCTAGTCCTCCAGCTTACTTCGCCTCCCAGGGTTTTCCCATCATTGGCTTGTTCTGCCGACTCTCTGCCCCTGTGATAATTGGAGAGGCGGCCAGATAAAATGAAATCCATCCATCAAACATTACTTTGTATTCTGGCGGCCATTGAGTCGTGCATTCGCTGGCTGAAGTCGCTCTCCTGTCCCTTTAATTCCTTTGCCATTGGTATGCAGATGACAAGCTCTAATCTCCACCTTTGATGGCCTTTTGCAGAGCCCCATTAAAATGCCTTCTTCCTTTTTGCCATGTTTTTAATTACTTCCTGGCCCAAGAAATCTCACTCTAGCACTGGGAGGGATGTAAAACACATGTCACATTTCCATAATTCCTGTGCTGACTTCTTTATATAAAAAGGAGGGGAAATTCAATGGGATTTGCCAAGCAGCTTCTCTCTTTCTGTACCCACCTTTTGTCTTCGAAGGGCACCACTTCTTTTTGAATTCATTAAGATTTATCTTAGCAATTCCTTGCATTTTATCACCAGCCTGCATTGGCGAAAGCAAAGATGATGATGCCATCAAGGGGAGGCTGCCCAAAGTGCTCTGGGAAGAGGATGCTGCTCCTTAAATTGCAAAGAAGGTTGACCAGGGATGGCTGAGAAAGAGCCATGTAAATAAAAAGCAAGTGCAGCGAGACTTAATGCATGGCTTGATGGCCCCGTATAATCCGGCTGGCTTTTTATGGGGTGTCATTTCAGTGGAGCTGCCTGAGTTTTACCATCTGCTCCTTGAACTGCAAGAAGTTTTTCTTTACCTTTTCCTTCCTTTCCTCCCACCCCAACAACCACCATGTCAGACGACACAGAGAAGCCATTGGAATCCACAAGAAGCATGTGGACAATTTCAACAGAAAGGAAGAAACCATGAAAATGAACAAAATCTGGCTACAAGTATTAAAAAACAATTCTAAAATCAGGACAGTAAATAAAGAACAACGCTCAGAAAACAGAGGAATTCCAGGCAGGCAACAATAAGGGCCAGTGTGTTGGCGAAAGCTTTCATGACCAGGATAACAGGGTTGTTGTGTGTTTTCCAGGCTGTATGTCCATGTTCCAGAAGTATTCTCTCCTGACGTTTCGCCCACATCTATGGCAGGCGTCCTCAGAGGTTGTGAAGTATATCTCATAACCTCTGTAGATGCCTGCCATATACCTCACAACCTCTGAGGATGCCTGTCATAGATGTGGGCAAAATGTCAGGAGAAAATACTTTTGGAACATGGCCATACAGCTCGGAAAACACACAACATCCCAATAAGGGCCAGCTAACACCTCCCAACAAAGGATCCTCCCAGGCAGGAAACAGTCAGGCTTTGAATCTGCCACGCTATTCAATGCTGATCAAGGTGGTCAATTACTACATTCGTACTTTCCTCAAACAGACAAAGAGTTCTTTCTCCCACCGTGAACATTCCACAGATATATAAACCCCACTTGCCTAGTTTCCAACACCTCACAACCCCTGAGGATGCCTGACATAGATGTGGGCAAAACATCAGGAGAGAATGCTTTTGGAGCATGGCCAGACAGGACAGAAAATTCACAGCAACCCAATAATAGACATTGTTCTGATTGGTAGAAATCTTGATCCGCTGTCATTGGTTCAAAGCACTTTCATTGTTGTCATGTTTTACAGCTTGTGATTGACGGAGTGTATATTGTGGGGGCTTTAATAAAGTTCTTGGAAAGAATGCTATCTGTTCTGCTTGAGGCACTGATTATTATTGGTATGGAATGGCCTTTAGGTGATGGAATTTCCAAGGCCCCCTGATGAAACAATGAGGAGTAGTGGTGGGCTTTGGGGTTGCTCTGAGTGAGATATATTGTATGTTAGTCTACTGGTAGAGCTGTTATTGGCAGCCCTGATCTATTGTCAGCTTGGTGACTTGTGCCCATTGTGTGTTGGTGGGAAGGAGGAAAACTCAACAAGGTTTCTTGGTTCTAAAGTCAAGCAGGAGGTCATCTAGCCTGGCCCCATTTTCAGGGCTCTGACTTCTAGAGGCTGGAGTTTGGGCCAAAATTTCCTTACATCCCTCTCTCTCCCTCCTTTCATCCTATCTTCTTTCTCTTCACTTCTCTCTTCCCATCCAATCCCCCCTTCTATTCCTTCCTCTCTCCAACTGGCAATTTATTTGATTTCTAAGATGGTTTCATATTAATATGGTCTTTGCTTTCTACCTGATTTGGGCAACCGGATAATACAGTGCCAGCTCATGTCGTCTAACAAAATGAATTTCAACGAGGACAAATGTAAAATACTCCACTTAGGCAAAAAAAAAAAAATGAAATGCAAAAATACAGAATGGAGGATACCTGGCTCGACAACAGTCCATGTAAAAAAAAAATCTTGGAACCTATGTGGAGAACAAGCTGAGGATGAGCCAAGAGTGTGAAGCAGCAGCTAAAAAGGCCAATGGGATTTTGGGCTGCATCCAAAGGAGTCTAGTGTCCAGATTGAGGGAAGTCATGATACCTCTCTATTCAGCTTTGGCCAGACCTCACCTGGAATACTGTGTCCCATTCTGGATACCACAGTTCAAAAGAGATATTGACTCTAAGCTGGAAGGTGTCCAGAGGAGGGCAACTAAAATGCTCAAAGGTCTGGAGACTATGAATCCCTATGTGGAGTGTCTTAAAGAGCTGGGTCTGTTTAGCCTTCAGAAGAGAAGGTTGAGAAGAGACATGAGAGCCATTTATGAATATGCGAAAGGATGCCATGAGAAAAATGGAGGAGGCTCAATGGAGTCATGGGTTCAAATCACAGGAAAGGAGTTTTCACTGAACATCAGGAAGAACTTCCTGACTGTAAGAAGAGCTGTTCCGCAGTGGAACTCTCTGCCTTAGAATCCAATGGAAGCTCCTTCTTTGGAGGCTTTGATGTTAATGTGGGATTTGTGTATTGGTAGTGTTTAAATGAAATTTGTGTCTTGCCTGTATTGCATACTGATTGCATCATCCAGAGTGTAACATAGTCTGAAAAGAGTTAATTGCTGAGAAGCTATGTTGACCTTGATGTGTGGCTGGAACCTGGGGAGTGTCCAGACACAAGTGTGTATGCATTACTGATTGCATCAGTTCAGTTCTGTGTAGAGTTGAGTGCTGTCTGCCTAGAGTGAGAGTCCTGCGTTCGTCTTTTGTCTGCAAGCCTGTTTGTCTTGATTATTACCAAAGTCAGTAAAACTTTGTATATAGTTTTACCAACGTCTCTGATGTCTCTTCGTTCTGCGTTCCACTGATTCCATCCAACTACTGCTGTGCTGCAAATTACTCTGACATTTGAAACAGAGGCTGAATGGCCATCTGTCAGGGAGTCCTTTGATTGTGCTTCTCTTGCATGGCAGGGGGTTGGACTAGATGACCCGTTTGGCCTCATCCAACTCTATGATTCTAGTTTTTTGCAGTAGTGAACCTTTTCTAGGTTTCAGGCTAAACTTCAAAGAAGCTATTTGACAGGCTAAACCTTATCCCCAAATTAAGTTCAGCACCATCCCCAGATAGCACAGCATCCAAAATCTACCTTGCAGTGACACCTTTATTAGACTAACCCAAAGGTGTCAAATATATTAAGCAAGCTTTCAAAATTCAGTTGGTTGCTTTACCAAGAAAAGCTGTGAAAAATAATACAGGAGGTGAAAAAAGGAATAGTGTGAGAAAACATAGGCTATATTTTGTTTGAAATGTTTGGGTAAATTGGTCTTGAGAGAGGGTAGATGTAAACAGAGGCTCTAAACCTTCTCGGTCGTGGAAGGGAAGTTGTGGTAAAAGGCATTCAAAGCCAGATTGGAACCATTTTGTCTCAATTAAAAGCATCAGTATAATGGTTGGCCTAACAAAGGCATAATTTCCAACATTCAACAGATCAGCTTCCTATGGCATATACATTCCTCATGATTGTATCAACCCACTCCAGTTGAGCATGGACAAAATATTTATTTACGGTATTTATTATTTATTACAGTATTTATATTCCACCCTTATCACCCCAAAGAGGACTCAGGGAGGATCACAAATGTACATATACATGGCAAACATTCAATGCCATTAGACATACGACACACAGACAGAGACACAGAGGCTATTTAACATTTCCAGCTTCTGGCTTTGTGAGGGTATGCTCGATTCCGGCCACAGGAGGAGCTGCTGCTTCATCATCCACTGTGACCCCGAGTCCTTGATGGAGTACGTCCTCATTCTTCCACACATGTGCTACTGGACATTTTTATGGTGATGTAAATTAGTAAAACTAGCCTCCCTGCATAAGCGGTCCCTAAATTTCCTATTTGACAGATGCAACTGTCTTTTGGGTTACTTAGGTAAACAACGAGCTGGGGATATTTAATGGTTGGTCACTCAATCCAACCCGGGCTTCAAAGTCATGACTTCTCGGTCAGTAGTGATTTATTTCAGCTGGCTACTAACCAGCTGCACCACAGCCTGGCCCCTGTGTCAAATGCCACATCAAAATTGTGGATTATGTGTCTCCTACTTGCTTACTTACTTACTTATGTAGGCAATTCCTCGTAGCCCAAGGATGATGGTCCTCCAAGAGTAGTGCCTTGGCGGTGGATGCATAGGTGGCAGAAGAGACCTATTCTTGACCCACATGTTCTTCTACAATGAAGACATCGGTTTCCAGATGGAAAGTGGTCCTGGTCAGGGTTGGCTTGATATGCCTTCCTCTTGGCATGTTTCTCCTTTAAGCCCTCCATTCGTGCCTCTTCAAATTCTGCAGCACTACTGGTCACAGCTGACCTCCAGTTAAAGCGCTCAAGGGCCAGGGCTTCCCAGTTCTCAGTGTCTATGCCACAGTTTTTAAGGTTGGCTTTAAGCCCATCTTTAAATCTCTTTTCCTGCCCACCAACATTATGATTCCCGTTCTTGAGTTGGGAGTATAGCAACTGCTTTGGGAGACAACACGGCCAGTTCAGCGGAGTTGATGGCGTAGGAGCATCACTTCAGTACTGGTGGTCTTTGCTTCTTCCAGCACGCTGACATTTGTCCACCTGTCTTCCCAAGAGATTTGCAGGATTTTTTGGAGGCAACACTGATAGAATTGTTCCAGGAGTCAAGTGTGATATCTGTAGATGGTCCACTTTTCGCAGGGATATAACAGGGTTGGGAGGACAATAGCTTGATAAACAAGCACGTTGGTCTCCCTACGGATGTCCCGATCCTCAAACACGCTCTGCTTCATTCGGAAAAATGCTGCACTCGCAGAGCTCAGGCAGTGTTGTATTTCAGTGTCAATGTTGACTTTTGTGGAGAGGTGGCTGACAAAGGAGTGTTACATTTTCTGTCTCCTCCAGATTAGGGAGATGAGAATCTCCATGTCTTGATTTCATTGTTGTTTCCACATTCTGCCTGCTGTTTCTTCCCATCTTTGCTTTGCATCAGATTGAAAATCTTTATCTCATCTTGCTTTGACATTTGTGTTATTCTTTTTACACATTCCATCCAATTAGTGCATTTCCATGCTCAATTTACCTAAATTTATGGAACTTTTTCCCTATTGACTAAAGTGTGTTTCAGTTTACTTTCCCCCAGTTATGCACATTTTAGTCATCCTCTTTTTAAAATGGGTGCTTCTCTTTGGTGCAGATTTTAATGCCTCCAAGTAGCTTGGACATGCAAATGCTTGAGGCAAGGGCCTTACTATCTTGCAATAAAGCTTGGAAGGTGGGGAAATATGATTTTAATCTGGATTGGCAAATCCAGTGACATTTCTCTCCAACTCAACACCTTGACCCAACAAAATCTGAAGCAACAGATATGTTAGGGATTCCTCTTCTTCAGAAGAGGAAGGGGAGCAGGAAAGTGTTCATGAGTCAGAGGGGCAGTTGGAATCTGAGGAGGAGAGTTTGCAAGTACCCACATTTCAGGAGAGACAAAAGTAAATAGAGCAGGGACATCGTTCAGCTAGAATAGCTGCCAGAAATGCAGCTGAGTAATTGGGAACTGCCTTAGCAGCTGTGAGAGGACTCAGAGCTATAAAGCAGAAGCTGGTGCAGCCAGTTTTTGCTGGTAACAAACTGACTCTAATGTCTAAGCCTTCGCTCCCCTTGTGCCTGCTTCAAGTCTGCATCTGGGAAACTGCTCCTAAGATTTTATTGCTGTTTCTCTGTCTTAAGTAAGACTGCTATTTGATTTGGGAATTTATCAGAGACTAAGAACTATGCTTGCCCTAAGACTTCCTTGCTTTCTTTTACATTATTCCACTGAGTTTGCTGTACTTTATGTTTTGCTGAAGTAAAGCAGTTTTCATTTACTGACCACAGTGTTTTAAGGCTGTTCTTGAAAGACAAAACAGGACAAGATGGAAGGAGATGGAAAGAGGAACATAGTCTGAGTCAGACATGCATGGATCTTTGCTCTTGAGGCTTGCAAAGAAACAACTGATGGTGTTTTGAGATTATGGTTACAAAACACTAGTTAACTACTCTGGATTTTTGAAGTAGGGTTTTAATAATAATAATATAATAGCAAAAATAATTTGTTCTCTGCCTCTCCTCACGGCAGGCATAGCAGAGTTAACTTGGTACACAGGTAGCCCAATGTAAATCACATTGCAGATGTCCAACCCTGAGATCACCAGCACATGCACTTCATTAGGTGTTCCAAGGAAAGGGCACTGCTAGCCTATCAGCCGAAACTTGTAGTAAGCCCTCCTGACCATTGCATCAACCTGGGAGATGGATCCTGAAAGATAAGATAGTAAAGGTAAAGGTTTCCCCCTGGTTTTGTCTAGTCATGTCTGACTCTGGGGTTTGGTGCTCATCTCCATTTCTAAGCCAAAGAGCCGACGTTGTCCATAGGTCATGTGGCCATGGGCATGATTGCATGGAGCTCTGTTGCCTTCCCGCCTAAGCAGTACCTATTGATCTACTCAATTGTGCATGTTTTAGAACTGCTAGGTTGGCAGAAGCTGGGGCTAACAGCGGGAGCGCACCCCGCTCCCTGGATTTGAACTGACAGCCTTTCGGTCAACAAGTTCAGCAGCTCAGCGATTTAACTCATTACGCCACCAGGGGCTAAAACTCCTATATTATTTACTTATTTATTTATTTTTATCCCACTTTTCTCCCATTGCTGGGGCTCTTTGCCTTGGATTGTTATTAGTTGGGGCAAACAGTGGGAGCTCACCCCGCTCCATGGATTTGAACTGCCAACCTTTCGGTCAGCAAGTTCAGCAGCTCAGCAGTTTAATCTGCTGCACCATTTGGGGAGATAGCTAACATGAAATGACCTTGAGAGTAGATTTCAATTGATCATTAAAAGACTTTAAGAGCATTTTGGCAATGGAGCCAATTGCATAGAGAGTTAGTGGGGCCTCTTCCTCTGGATGTCTTTCAAAAAAGAGACTGGACTACTATCTGCTATGGAAGTTCTAGCCGAAGATCCTGCGCTGATTACTAGCACTTGGACTCAATGGCCCATGAGACCAGCTCCAACACTGTGATAATAATGTGGGCCGACCAAATAGAAAGAAGATTAAGTATTACTTTATGTAGTATTAGATCTTTGGGTTAGCTTCACAAGCATACTACTCTCTAGTGGCTTCCTGATAACCGAAATCAGTTTCAAGCATCGCTGAACACATTACAGACAAGTATAGCTTCATATCAGCCATGATTCAGTCCAGGAGGCATGCAGATGCGATGCCAATTTGGCAAGGTTTTACAGCCCACCGGGACAGTTCCTCCATCAATCCATTAATCAATAAATAAGGCCTTCCCCTCTGAGTTTCCATAATATGAACCAACAGCATCACAGTTACACTGTCAAGAATAGCAAATGCTGAGCAGGTTTTTGAGCTTTGCTACTGCTCGATTTCTCCTCGTCATTAGAGCCTGCTGGAGCTATGCGGGACCTGGGACAGTGCTTGGATGCTGTAATGGCCTGGATGGGAGGGTCAATAAATTTAAGCTCAATCCCAGTAACATGTGGACTGGTGGAATCATAAAATCATATAGTGGTCTATCTAGTCTGATCCCATTCTGCCATGCAGGAATACCCAGTCAATGCATTTACAACATATAGCCTTCAGCTTATGCCTACAATCCTCCATAGACATCTCCAAGGTCATGTGGCTGGCATGACTGCATGGAGTGCCATTACCTTCCCACCAGAGCAGTACCTATTGATCTACTCACATTTACATGTTTTCGAACTGCTAGGTTGGCAGAAGCTGGGGCTAATAGCGGGAGCTCACCCCATTCCCCAGATTCAAACCACCAGCCTTTTGGTCAGCAAGTTCAGCAGCTCAGTAATTTAACCCACTGTGCCACTGGGGGCTAAGACTCCTATATTACGTATTTACTTATTTATTTATATTTTATCCCACGTTACTCTCATTGCTGGGACTCTTTGCCATGGACTGTTATCAAGCCATGTTCTCACACATCCTATATCTGTGCAGTTCATTTGTTTCTGCCTTAGTCCTTTCATTTGTTCCCAGTGAAATTCATTTTTCTACTACAGTGGATGCCTACAAAATATTGTAAGGACCTCACCAGCCTGAAAATCCCAGGATTCCCTAGAATGGAGCCATGTCAGATGGAATAGTATCAAACTACTATGTCGTAGAATAGGGATAAACTCCTGTCTGGCAAAAAATGTTTCTCCCTAAAGACTGATTATAGATTACCAAATTATTATTATTAATAATAATAATAATATTCTGCCCTTCTCCTTGAGGGAATTGAGGGCAGATTACAGTATGTATAAGTAGACACGGGCAAACATTCAATGCCTTGTTACAATGCAATGAGACACACATACACAGGCAAAGGCAAAGGCTTCTCCTTTCATTTCCGGCTCTGGAGGCGGTGCCCATCTCTGGCTCTGAGAGAGGTACTTTTCTTCATATCTAATCTGAGCAGCCTACATTGGCACTTCCTGATCATGTGGCCAGCTTGACTGCTTTGAGTGTCTTTTTGCCTTTCCTGCCGAAGCAGTACCTATTTCTCTACTCACATTTGCATGCTTTTGAACTGCTAGCTTGGCAGGAGCTAGGACTAACAGTGGGAGCTCACCCCGTCCTGTAGATTCAAACTGCCAGCCTTCAGGTCAGCAGTTCATGACTGCTTGGACTGTCTTTTTGCCTTTCACATCAAAGCAGTACCTATTTATCTACTCACATTTGCATGTTTTTGAACTGCTAGTTGGCAAGAGCTGGGGCTAACAGTGGGAGCTCGCCCCAACCTATGGATTCGAACTGCCAGTCTTCAGGTCAGCAGTTCATGCTTTGCCTTTCACAGCAAAGCAGTACCTATTTATCTACTCACATTTGCATGTTTCGGAACTGCTAGGTTGGCAGGAGCTAGGGCTGAGAGAGGGGGCTCACCCCGTCCTGTGGATTCGAACTGCCAGTCTTCAGGTCAGCAGTACAGCAACACAAAGTTTTAACCCACTGCGCCACCATGGCCCCATATACTAAATTGCTTCCTCTTCCTGCTCTCCCTTTATATTCATCTCTCCCACTTGACAATCTCTATTTCCAACTTCTCCCCACCAACATTATGCAGTAAAAATTATATGCATTGATGGCATTATACAAAATAGCAAAACTAATGATTGAGTTATAGCACATCAAGAAAAGCCCTCCTGATAATTCTAGTCGGTCGCTAGGAATGGAATGGTTTGGCCTTTTTGCTCACTTTAAGGCAAGCCAGTTAAAAGAGAGGGAAGGAGACTGCCAGGTAATTTGGCAACTCATTGTTATGGGCTTTCGGGTCTTTCCAAAGCAGAGACTATTCCCATCAGGTCTCATTATTGCAGACGAAAAGTTATCCGAGTGCCTTTCTTGGAAGGCAGCCACCCATAATTACTCATACAGCAGAAAACTGCTAATAGGGACACTTGGGTGTGCAGAGAAGAGAAACAAGCCCTGGTGTGCAGTTTGGGGGTCTGAAGAATGCGTTTATCAATCAATCACTCAATCAATGGATCAATTACTCTATTTAAATCCCAACTTTTTCCCCAAAAGAGGGATTCATGGTGGTTTATAGAAGAAAACAAAATACAAGTAAAATCATATATAGTTAAAACCACACAATAACTCATTATTGAAATAGCATTATACTGTCTATAGAATTAAACGTTATGCATTATGTTGTAGTTCTGCTTGAGTGTTATATGACAGTATAGGCTCATGTAATGCAGTTAAACTCCACCATGAAACTGCATTATATGGCAATGTAGATGGGGTCCAAGATTCCCACTATACGATGATGACGACGACGACTTTCACACTGGCCTCCAACTGACAAGAGTCCTGAAGATCGTCCCAATTCGTTCTTTTCCTTATCTTGCCTGTATTTTTCTTCAACAAAAAATTCAGTTTGTCCATATCCTTTATTTCTCTTATCTTCTCCACCCACTCCTCAATTGGTGGGGCTGATTCCTGTTTCCATTCTCTAGCGAAAACAATTCTAGCGGTGGTCGTAATATAAGTGAAAAGTTTATCTTCTTGTTCAGTCAATTGTAAGACTAAATCTGTAAATCCTAATAGATAGTACTCTGATTTTCTTATAAAGTTTCTCTTTAAAACCTTTTGTGATTCTTCATGAATCTTCATCCAAAACTTTGTTGCTTCTTTACAAAACCACCACATGTGATAGAAGGAGCCAAATTGTTCTTTACATTTCCAACACTTATCAGAAACTGTTTTGTACATTTTGGCTAATGGTGTAGTATACCATCTGTGGAACATTTTTATCCAGTTCTCTTTCAAATCCGTTGCATATGTATATTTTAATTTTTTCTTCCACATTTGTTCCCATTCTTTCATTTGGACTGGCCTTCTTAAATTTTGGGCCCATTTTATCATGCAATTTTTAACCTGTTCCTTTTCAGTCAGCCAGGTAAGTAATATATTATAAATATTTGATATTACTTTCTTTTCTAATTTTAAAATCCTATCCCAGATCACTTCTTCCCAACTAAAACCTAGTTTTTTATCTTGATTGTAATAGTCTTGGTTTCCATATCCTTTACTATTTGTTTGCCCTTCCTTGGACACGTTATGTGAATTTAATAAAACCTACTAGAATGAGATTTTAGCAGAGAGGACACAGAAGGACATTCCATAATATGGGGCAAAAAGATGAATTCCACAGTCACCATCTGCCACCTTTTCCAACCTTTTTTCTTTTTTTCTTAAACATGTTTTATATTCCCACCCACTTGTGTTTATGAGTCTCTTTCCTCTTTTTTTTAAATAGCACAGTATTTATTTGATTATTTTTATCACCTCTCGTTTCCATCCAGAGAGAGACTAAATCCTAATTTGGTGCTATAGCTACTCTTTTATTACATTTTCACTTGTAATTGGGAAGATGAAAAGCATGTATACGCTGCCTTGTGCACGGCCATAAAGCAAGCCATTTTGAAAGGATCTAGGGATGTGTGCCTCTGTTTGATTTCAAAATATTTTTGCAACAGCATGGAAATTGTGTCTAATAACAATATACGGCCCAAATTCAGAAAAGATGGGTTACATTGGGAAGAGGGCATCATTAGGGAGTGTTTCAGATTTGGCATCCATCTGCTAGAAGATAAGATGCCATAAAAGGGAGGCAGCTGGACTTCTCTATCTCATAGCTGCCATATTTCACATGGAGAGATGTACAGCTGTGATGGACAGCTGTCACTTATGGCAAACATACAAATATGTGATGGATTCCAATAAGGATGGAATTGGAATTTCTTGGAAATCGGCTGATGTTTCAGAAGCACTGGCCAACACCATAGCTGAGCTGCTAAGAAAAATGTTCTTGTGATGTCTTCATTCCCAGCCAAAGGCCTTTGCAATAGACTTTGTCATCTACTTTCCAGAGCATAGAAAAATTCCCTTCAATGGAGCTCCTAGAGACATCATGGTTGGAATATTTTGGGCGCTATCATTAAAAAAATTAGGTTTCCCATTGACTACTTTGCAAGTTGTATCTTTGTTTCTCCCTCTTTTCAAACTACATAGCGAACCTTTCCCGCAGCATTGACTGACTTCCATTTCGGAGGGTGCTGCAATTGTTCTGAGTTTTAATCTTGACTTTAAAGGATCTATCCAAGGTGTTATGGAATTGGGATTTAGAGTTTCATAAGATACTTCCTGAGCCTCGGTGGCGAAGTGTGTTAAAACACTGAGCTGCTGAACTTGCAGACCGAAAGGTCCCAGGTTCAAATCCCAGGAGCAGAGTGAGTGCCCACTGTTGCTCCAACTTCTGCCAACCTAGCAGTTCGAAAACATGCCAATGTGAGTAGATCAATAGGTACCGCTCCAGCAGGAAGGTAACAGCGCTCCATGCAGTCATGCCGGCCACATGACCTTGGAGGTGTCTATGGACAACGCCGGCTCTTCGGCTTAGAAATAGAGATGAGCACCAACCCCCAGAGTCAGACATGACTGGACTTAACGTCAGGGGAAACCTTTACCTTATTAAGATACTTCCCTGGTAGAGAACTTTACTGCTGGACTTCAAGGGAATGTAGTAGGAAGTTCCTCATCCCATTGCTAATTACAGGACTCCTGATGAGGATCAAAGCAATATACAGTAGTCTCGCTTATCCAACATTCACTTATCCAACGTTCTGGATTATCCAATGCAGTTGGCCTCCCACACGGATCCACAGCTCTTTCTCTAGGCAGCAAGGACTGAATGTTTTATAGATTTAATTCCCAACAATGTTGTTACCGTAAGTTCATTTTATGCAATTCTATCTTTATTTGTAGTCAATTTGTTAGTAGCCAATGTTTTTGTAGCCAATGTTTTCAATACATTGTGATGTTTTGGTGCTAAATTTGTAAATACTGTAAATTACTACATAACATTACCATGAATTGAACTGCTTGTTCTGTCAATTTGTTGTAAAATATTATGTTTTGGTGCTTAAATTGCAAAATCATAACATAATTTGACGTTTAATAAGTCCTTCCTTAATCCCTCCTTATTATCCAACATTTTCACTTATCCAAGATCTGCTGGCCTGTTTATGTTGGATAAGTGAGACTCTACTGTAGATGTATTCATGGATGAATCAGGTCATGACTTTCATCTTTACTTATTCTATTGGGAGAGCCAACTACAATAAATTAGTTGAAATTGTATATGTTTTGGCTTTTCTTTTAACAATGAATTCAATGGGTTCATTTTAGATTGGAAATGTCAACATGATCCATCGAAAATACAATTTCCAGAATCCACCCTGACTGAAATGAAGTCAACTGAATTCTGTTAGTATGTGTATGAGTATGTGTATGAGTATGCGTATGTGTGTGATGTTCTCCCACTGAAAGCAAAACAAGTTTTAATGCTAGACATTAACCGATTTGCACCCATGGTTTCCTCAGAAGGATGATTGACAGACAATCATGGACCAATGCCATGTCAAAAAGTAATCACAAGTTGTGCATTTGTCTCTATTCTGAAACTTCCATATTTACCTCTGTGCTCTAGAACAGTGGTTCTCAACCAGATGTTTTTGGCCTTCAACTCTCAGAAATCCTAACAGTTGGTAAACTGGCTGGGATTTCTGGGAAATGTAAGCCAAAAACATCTGGGGACCCTAAGTTGAGAAACACTGCTATAGAAACTGTCCTAACCTCCTGCATCTGCACATAGTTTGTTAACTGCACAATGGCCGATAGGAAGGCGCTCCAAAGGGTCAAAACATTATTGCCATCTGGCAGATGATACAGGTGACAAAGACAAGAACAAACAGACGGAAGGATAGCTTTTATCGTAGATCTGTGGCTATGTTGAACTCTGTGGTTTTGCACTGATGTGGCATTGGGGGCTGTGTGTTGGTGTAAGGGAGTGTGGAGGGATAGGTGTGTTGTTTACATGGGAAGGCATGTAATTTCGTTGTGAAATAGCACAATGACAAATAAAGCTATTTTATTCTATTTACTCTAAATTCTAATTTTGATTACAAGGAAGCAAAGGACGAGATTGTGAGAGAATGTAAAAGAGGTCTCATTCCTTCAACTGGAGCTCTAGTCTCAGCACGATATGAATGGTAATAAAGTAGAATGGTATTTGCATCTTTTTCATCCAGTATAATATGCTTAAAAAAAAACAATAACTATGGCCATTCTGAAGTTCTTTTGAAGTTACAAGAGTGATGACATCAAAAGGATTAGAATGAGACTTCAGGAGACTGGCATAGCCCATTAAGGAAAAAGGGAGGAGGAAGAGGCATGTTGCTGTTGTGTACCTTCAAGTAATTTCCAACTCAGAGTGATCCAAAAGAAGTGAGTTTTCCAAAGCTGAGAGTGTGTGACATGTCCAAGAAGTTTTCAATGGCCAAGTGGGGATTTGGACTTGGTCTCCTGAAGCATAGTGCAATGCTCAAACCATGACACCATTGGGTTGTTGAATGTTTTCCGGGCTGTATGGCCATGTTCCGGAAGTATTCTCTCCTGATGTTTCACCCACATCTATGGCAGGCATCCTCAGAGGTTGTGAGGTTCTGAGGATGCCTGCCATAGATGTGGGCAAAACGTCAGGAGAGAATACTTCTGGAACATGGCCATACAGCCCAAAAATCATACAACAACCCTGTGATCCCAGCCGTGAAAGCATTTTACAACACATGACGCCATTATGTAACTCTCCACTTCAAAACCAACTTGGTGGTTTCCACTGAAAAGGCAAACTTAGGGGTTTAGCAGTTCATATCTGGCTGAAAGACTCAGGGCTCTTCCACACATTTAATTTTTATTCCTACTTGTTCAAATTCTTGTATCCCACCCTATGGACTTCATTGCACCAAGCAGGCAAAATGGCATTAAAGATGGACAGTCATCTTTGAAGGTAGTTCCTATCATGCAACACCATGCACATCTCACTTCCTTTCTGGCTTCTCCCTGTTATTCACTTGTCTTCTGATACTGATAGATACAACCCATCAATAGCTGCCAATCCTGCAATATTCCCATCACCTGCCGTCTGTGATGAGTACACTCTGCTTCGGTGCCAGCATGGCAACAGTGATGTGACACTGTGGGTGGGATTATCATTTTCTCACATCTTCCCCAACTTATCATTCCCAAGCTTGTCCTTTGACATTTTGCAATATATTTCCCTTATTTGTCTCTGAGCGGCATTGGTGAAACTGTGAAATTGCTTTAAAAATAAAATTGTGCAGCTCTGGAAGTGCAGAAAGGTTATGAAGGTATGTGGAAGTACAATCATGAAACCACAGATGGATGAATAGGAGCATTATTACTATTATTATTATCATTATCACATATTTTATACTATTATATACTGCTTTCCTCTCTTAAATGAGACTCAACCCCACTTACAACACAAATTCAAATTCAAAGTGCAATTCAAAACCTACAACATATAAACATTAAAATAGAATTAAACACAGCATTGTTAAAAACAAATAATTAAAAACACATAATTGCATGAACTGCGTGAATGAAGAGAGGTACAATAAGGAAGATGTTTTTATTCATATGTAGTGTCAATGATTGTGCTATGGAGGAGCAACTTTGTTCAATAAAGTTCTATATCAATCTATCTCAGTGAAGCTGGGATATAATATGAAATACATATGCACTGACATTTTTTTTAAAATAAATAAAATAAAATAAAATTTATGCAGTGCAAATTCATTGACCTAGAAAGGAGTGTCACTGGACAAACCATCATTATATATCACAAGGACGCATCGAGCATCTTGCCTTTCCCTGGCCAATTCATTTTAAATATATATAATGGTATCCAGGAAGACAGTATCTTCCTCTAATAATTATTATTTACCAGAGGAAGAATGGAAACATGATATTGTTCAGCACTATCCAGCCTGAATCTAATATATTTGCCCCTAATATTCCATGGCACTTGGTTCATATACTTGGTCAGTATAGTTTCAATACTATTCAATCCCCAGTGGTCTGCACTTGAAAGAGACAAAGTGGTCTTGGAATCTCCTCTAGATGTAAAAGAGAAAGTCAACCGCCAAGATCAAGGTTAATTGAAGGTAATTGCTCCCCTGAAAGGTAAAAAGGCAAGCACTGCTTTGGGATCCTAGCCTTAGCAACCAGGAGCAGATGTCCTGTCTAATAATAGCCTTTTAGAAATTTCTTTCACAACAGGCTGCCAACTGGGCTTTACATTAATGAAAAGTTGATAGACCTCTACAGAATGCTTTCCTACTATTTCAGTTTTGCAGAGACGGATCAATTAGTCCTCCACCTTCCCATTTTTTAAGCTGATTTACAATTGTCTCAGTTTCTTTCTAATTTTTTCACTTTGTCCTCAACTTTCTTCTGTTGCTGCAAAATGGGTCCAAAGTGCAAAAGTAGTCTATACTCCATTCATTCAATGTGAAAAGAGGAATAAAATCTTGCCTTTCCCTGAAGATGCAGACAACGTCAAACTCCCACATCCTCTCCTAGGATGTGTGTTATTCCTTTTCCATAATATTTGCCTTCTTGATCGTTTTCTAGTGTTGCTTAGCCATATATATTTTCCCTTTATAAAATATAGAAAAACCTGGAGAACACATAAGAGCTGCTTTGACTCGTACAAGGAATCCATGCGAGACATGAGTAGAGCAGTTAATTACTAGAAATGTGTGGGAAAATTTTTCCTTTGTGGCCTTTATGCTATCGTTTCATTTCGACCACTCATCTACACAAAACAAATGATGACATTTTCGTAGCAAATGAGAGGCAACACGAAAATGAAAGCTGCACAGTCATCGTGCTTGCATTCATTTTCCTTTCATTTCTGCCCTGTAACAATAAGCAGTTACTGACAGAGGGCTGCTTTCCCATTACAGCTGATATGTACCAATGGGTGTTAATAATATAATCTATATATATAAAAGGAGAATGGCATCCCTCCACTGTAGCCCACTTGTCGATGGGTGTCCAGAATCAGCAGCATCCACCACGGTCCTTTTTATCCTGGGCGACGACCGAGCCAGTATAGACTTCATTTTGGTTTGATTCTCCATAATGCTAATGAGTTAGGTGCTCTTAGTTGTGGAAAAGAAAAAGGTTTGGATCATTGATGTTGCCATCCCAGGTGACAGTCGCATTGACGAAAAACAACAGGAAAAACTCAGCCGCTATCAGGACCTCAAGATTGAACTTCAAAGACTCTGGCAGAAACCAGTGCAGGTGGTCCCAGTGGTGATGGGCACACTGGGTGCCGTGCCAAAAGATCTCAGCCGGCATTTGGAAACAATAGACATTGACAAAATTATGATCTGCCAACTGCAAAAGGCCACCCTACTGGGATCTGCACGCGTCATCTGAAAATAGATCACTCAGTCCTAAACCCTTGGGAAGTGTTCAACTTGTGATTTTGTGAAACGAAATCCAGCATATCTATCTTGTTTGCTGTGTCATACAATAAAATAATAATAATAATAATAATAATAATAATAATAATAATAATATATTAAGAATGCTGGAGCCCCCGATGGTGCAGTGTGTTAAAGCATTGAACTGCTGGACTTGCAGACTGAAAGGTTGTAGGTTTGAATCCGGGGAGCGAAGTGAGCACCCACTGTTAGTTCCAGCATCTGCCAACCTAGCAGTTCGAAAACATGCAAATGTGACTAGATCAATAGGTACCGCTCTGGAGGGAAGGTAAGGGCGCTCTATGAAGTTATGCCAGCCACATGACCTTGGAGGTGTGTATGGACAACGGTAGCTCTTTGGCTTAGAAATGGAGATGAGCATCAACCTCAGAGTTGGACATGACTGGACTTCATGTCAGGGGAAAAACTTTCCCTTTTACCTATTAAGAACGCTACCTAGCTACTCTGGGAATCTAAGCTGAGCCTGGGAGAGGAATGCCTCTGCATTACATCTGATGTGTGCCAATGGGTGTTAATAATAACAGTACTCTGGGAAACAATAGTACTCTGGGAAAGATCCAAATGTCCTAAAAGTTGGTGGGCTAAAAGGGATAGAAATGCCCTTTGTGTGTGGCAGTTTTAACTCCTCTAACCCAAAAACCGAGGGGGGGGGGGAATGAGCCTCGGAAGCCCTACCATTACCGCCAATGGCATGAACATTTTCATGTTTTTCATTAGCCAGAAGAAAATTTGTGTCATATAGGCACATGAGACAACACGAATGAAACTACACAAAACGAACAGCAATTCCATACAAAAGCACAACACTATTGATAATTACCATTGCTCTTGAAAGTTTATTTTCCATAGCATCATTATATGTTGAAGCTGACTTAATGATAAATAGCAAACATGTTCCCCTATGAGAAATACTCACTTTTGCATCATTAAAATTCCTTAACAATCATAATCCTGGACTTTATTGCACGAAATTGCTATTCCCTTGGCATTTGCACAATGCTGGAGAGCAGCAATGTACTGTGATGATGGTTCTTGCTTTCGCATCCCCCCGTGGTGATTCACTGATCCATAGTCCTGCATCTGTACTTCTGGTACACCATCCTGCAGTTGTTCTGCTCCATAGTTTTTAAAATTATTTTGCTTAAAGCAACTTTGCAATTTTATCAGTTAAGTTAAAAAAAATGAAAATAAATCTCAAAGTCATTGAATTACTGTGAGAGCTGGTGTGGGAGAGAGGAATATCACTCCCCTGACATCACTTCCGTGCTCCTTTGCTGCACAGAAGTGGAATGGGCTCATTGCTCCAGCTAAGTTGGTGGACCGTGGTTCAATCTGGAGCTATTGATGGGAAAACCCATCAATAGCAGGGGATGAGTTTATTGCAGGGAGGAGGCAGACCAGCAAAAGCTTGCTAGTCTGCTTCGCAAGACAGGAATCGTCACAACGTTCATGCATCAATGCTGGTTTGCCATCTTTGACTGATAAAGTTCTTCCTTTCCATGACCTTCACATCCACCTGGGAGTGAAACATTATTCTCCATTACCCCCATGTGGCACTTTGGTAAGTGTTTCCTTCCCAGTCCGGTGAAATATGGAACATGTCCTTAGTGGAATATAGAAAAACACCTGTTCCAACTTGGCAAGATGCATGTTCACAAGAAAAAGGACCCCATCTACTTTGAAGCTAGAGGATGATTCTTCCCAACTCCACTCAAAGATAAAATCATGGAAATATTCATCTGGAATAATATGAAGAGCTTACCCATTGAGTTTGGATAAAAAAATATCAATTACATCTGAGAGGTGATATCTCAGCGGATGACAAGAACTGATTAATGAGTTGTAATGGAGTCAAAGTAAGGGAGTCTGGGTGTTTATAAAATTCCCCGTAGAACTGTCACATACTGTGCCTTGCTTCCCAAATCTTTGATTTTCTCTTCTCCTATCTTTATATGGATAGTTTAATGACTTACTATGCAATATTCTCAGTGGTTTATGAGATACTTTAATATTCAATACGATACTGCTTTCTCATCTGGCTGAAAGTGCCAGCTCTTTCCTTCCTTCCTTCTATCCTTCTTGACTTCCTAACTTTCTGTCTTCCTTCCTTTACTCCAGTCATTTTGGTCTCAAATATATATCTATATATCTATATCTATATATACATGTAATGTGGTGTTTTACTATGGAGTAAACAACAAAACCACTGAACCCAATCACACCAAATTTGGCCACAAAAGATATAGTCATCCAGTCTATGTCTTTCAATCAAGAAAACCTAGAAAAATAGTCCAAATTACAGAGAATGAGGAAGAGCCTTTCTCCCCCTAACTGCCAGTAAGAAAGGTAGGCTCCTCTGCCTTTAGCCCACCCCACACTGCCTTTAGGCCCCACCCCTTTTGTATCCTAGCAGCTCCCTCAGCTTAGAAGTTGCAAGAGCATTAAATATGGCTAATTGCAGCATTCATACCTGCCACACCAAGACTATTAATTGCTATTCAAACTGGCCAGCCAAGGATTCCACAAGGTAGAAAGTGGCCAGGCTTGCAAGCAGCAAGGCTTTTCAGTGCTGTTCAACCTGGCCAACCAAGATTTCCCCTAGGTGAAAAACCCCCAGGCTTTGAGGCCATGAGGCTACTCCATCCCATTCACCCTGGCCTAGCAAGGATGCCCTATGTAGAAAGCAGGCAGGCTTTTAAACTGCAAGACTATTCAATTCAATTCAAGCTGGCCAAACAAGGATTCCCCTACAAAGGAAGTAGCCAGGCTTCAAAGCAGCTCTTTGATTGAGGGTGCTACTTCAGCTACTCCAGAAAACAGCCAGGCTTCGAGGCTGCAAGGCAATTCACTGCTACTTCACCTCGCCAACAAATGATTCCCATAAGCCACAGCAATGTGTGGCCGGGAAAAGCTAGTAAATATATTAAAATGTTGGGAATAAGCTTCAGAATGAAACAGAAAGAACAAACTTTAAATCCATTAACATGGAGGCAACATGTTGTACATTCCTGATAATTTACATATTCATTTGAAATATTTCAATGTAGCACTCAGATTTGTCATTCTTGAGTGCAGGTTTAATTTCCATTAACAGCCACATCAGAGAGTCACAACAAATTTGCATGTAATTGGTATGAGTTTGGAAAGCATTCCAAAACAGTTGCCAGGCCCCAGTTTCTATGTTACATCTGTAGAATTATGGCTGTTTCAGAATGCCATCCCTATGGTCACTTCCTGCATTAAATCAAGAGTCTTTTGGCGGTAATAGTATGTAAATATGTAAATATAATGTTCTATGTGTACCCATCATTTGTTTCCAGTAGGGTGTCAGAGAAAATATTCTAAATGGGACAGGATTTCATGGCAAGTCAACACACATGGACAAGCTGGAATGTGTCAGACGAAAGTGGCACAAATGGTCAAACATGTGGAAACCCTGAATTCCTCTGAGAAGCGGCTTGGGGAGCTCAGAATGTTTAGCTTCAAGAAGAGAAGATTAAGAGAGAACATGATAGCCATTAGGGGTGTGCAAATCTTCATTTTTAAATCTAAGTCATATCTATTTCGTAAGTATCGTATATACGAACAGATATTAAGAAAGGGGGCCATACAAAAACTTAAGAATCAAAACTCACCCAATACTTTTTTCATTTGAATTCTGTAATGCTCAGAAGTCAGTTTCATTTTCAGCACAAGTGAGGCAAAGAGAGGCTGCCATTCCTCTTTAAATTAAGGAGATAGGCTGCAGGGTAGGACAAGCTGAGTGAGCTGGGAAAGAGACTGAGGGAGCACAGAATTCTGGGAAATGTAGTTTGGGAAGACAAGGAGCCCTATGCCAGAGAATTCAAAAGGCCCTGCCCTGAACTACATTTCCCAGAATTCTGCTCAGTACCAGAAAGCTCCAATTAGGACAGGGGAGGGATTCCAATAAATTCCAATAAATTGTTGAATCTTCAAGGACGAGGATTGACTGATACTTCAACACTAGTAAGTAAATCTGTGCTGGGATGGAAATAAATCCCCACATTGAAGTTATATTGGTTAATATGAGAGACATTCAGTCAGATAGCTGTTGTGGCTTTTTTAAAAAAATGTTTTTGTTAAAAAAATTAAAAATCCAAAAATCAGTAGACGTATGAATAGTTCTGAAACTTGGGGGAAATGATCCCCTGTTATCTAGTGTCATTGTGTAGAAAATTCAGGGGGACAGCTCTTGTAGTTTTTTTAATGTTGTTTATAAACATTTTTTTTGAAAATTCCCCAAAAATGTATGGATGAGTGAAACGTTCTGAAACTTGATGGGCTAACAGTGGTAAATGTGTTCTATAATTGTAGCAAGTTTCATCCCAATAGCTCTAACAATGAGGGAGAAAGCAGCCCCTGAAGTTTCTTCATCAGCACAATTACTTAACGAAAAGTAATGAAAAAGTAGTTAATTCATTATAGTTATGATACAGACCCCATCCAATTTTGGAAACACTTTAGAAATTATTTCTCCCCCACTACTAATTTTGAAATGAGTATTGAAACATTTTTTCATTGATTGCACAGGCCTAATAGCAATGCTTAAATTTAAGATATGATGTGGGCAGAATTTGAGGAGGTAAAATCCATTGGGTGGATTACAAAGGAACATTTGTGGTGACTATCACTCCTTTTGCCCCACTGCCAGACATGAAGATATTAAGGAGACGAGGAGAATGTGAGAAGGAGGCAAAATCCAGGAAGTACAAGGAAACATTTGAGGTCGCAATAATTCCTTCTTCCCAACTTCAAGATGTGGGTACATTCAACATATTGGTCCCATGGGGGATCTAGCCAAGAGGTTCCCATAATTTCCACATTTTTTGCAAAAACTCTAAAATAATATTATTCAAAGAAGTCAGAAGGAAATATCGCAGATGAGAACTTAGGTGAATCCTAGGACATTATATATAGATTCTACTTATGTCTTAAGTACCTGCTATTTTGTTTGTTTCCTTTGGAATGTGCCTTACAAAAAAGCAAAGCAATAGTTTCCTTGTGGCGGCCATGGCATCCACTCTGAGCAAACCAGTTACAGGGCAAAAACAATGGAGCTTTAATCAAACTCATTTGAATTAATTTCTGCCAGAGCTCTGTCTTATTCCTGGGGAGAAAGGTGAATAATAAGAGTGCAGCCCGGTGAGGAAATCTCCAGGTACCAAAGTGAGACTCACAGAGGCAAACATAATTAATTGTAGCTGTTTAATTTCTGCTTCCTTCTGGCTTTCCCTGTTGCCAAAGCCCAAGTGGTCTGAGCAATATGCCAATTAGTTCTGCATTAGCAATTGGGAAGAAGGTTTGCTAGAAACAAGGAGTCTTGAAGGGGAGACGCAAAACACCAGGGGCACCCCCCCCCCCCAATTAGCTGACATATTTGCTAGGAACCACAAATCCCTACTAAGAATGGTTGAAAGATCTAGATGTGTTTAGTCTGGAGAAGAGAAAGTGAAGAAGTGGCATGAGAGCCATGGTTAAATATTTGAAAGGAGGTCATATTAAAGATTGAACCAACTTGTTTTCACCTGATCCAGAGGCTAAATTATGGAGCAATGGATCCAAACTCCTGGAAAAGAAACTCAGAGTTCTGTATTCCTCACATAAATATGTAGAGATTTTGGGTCATTTAGCCCAGCCGCAGAAATTTGATTGCTAGTCAGTAGAACTGAGAAGGGAGCCAACATGGTGTAATGGCATAGAGCAATGGGAGACCAAGGTTTGAATCCCTGATTGGCCATGAATGTCCTTTCTCAGTCTCAGAGGAAGACAAGCAAATTCTGCCAAGAAAACCTCAAGACAGGATCATCTAAAAATCTCCATAGGTCAAAATGCCCTGAAGACAAACAACATCATCAGAATGACCTTGGTGTCTTATGGCAATTGCACAGCTAGGCAATAGATTGTACAACAACTGTTAATTCTACATACAAATAGAAATTCAATATAGAATAGGTGTCTTTCCAGAATGGTTTAGTGGCTTTCTTGGTTATATGTTGGCTAGATGTGCCTTGTGGTGTCTTCCAGGTCTATTATTCTAGCTCATCCCTCATGTTTCAGCCCTACAACCTTGGTTCCACTTCCCTACTGTCAGTTCCTGGAAGGTGTAGGACACAAAGATAGGCTCACACAGCTTGGAGCTATGGAAAACTTTATTGAATCCGCCTTGTCAAGATGACCGCAAAGCTTCTACTGCCCCTTTTCCGCTCTTTCCCCGGTATATTGTTGCTTCCCTCACCCCTCACGTCTCTTCTTCTCCATTCACACCTCCCCTTCCATTGTCCTTTCCCACGTTTGAAGACCAGATCAAGTCATAAATCAGCCTTTCCAATCAAATGGTCTTCCTTATCCGGCTTGTTCTGGTCAGGTGTGAAAAAGGGCAGCTTGGAGAATGCTGATCTTTTTTGCATCCTGACACCTACTGCTGAAGGAAGAGAAACTATTGCTCCCCATTCAGAAGAGGTTTATTGTTGGAAAAGAGCTTTGTCTCATCCCGCCTGTTCAGCTGGTACATCTGCAAACAAGCAACTATCTTAACAAAAAGTGGCTTGTCAAAGATTCAGGTCCTATAAAACACTGTGTCTGAAAAATTCCCACCACTTGAAAAAACGGCAGCATGAAAGTATGTAACGCAAACCCAGAGCTGCGGTGCCATGATGCAGTCATATATGACAGCTTAATCTCCTACTGACTCCTCCACGGCTTTATTAATTTGGTATAGCCCTGGGTCTGTGGTGCATGAAGTGTTCCACCAATTCAAGGTTTTATAGGTTTAGGCCTTGATACGTAAATGTGCACATTGAAAGCAAATGAAAATTAACAAGCTAGATCCTTACCTTTGTGCCATTCTCATGAGCATGTAGAGGTGAAAAGTATCAACAATGACATTAGCAGTTGCATATCAGGAAGAGAAAGTACATGTACCATCTGTTGAAGATAATGTGGAGAGCTAATAGCTATAGCTAACTTGCTCATCTCCTGAGACAGATTTGGTAGTACATTGTGTGTGTTTGTATATACGAGGGTTGAATGAAAAGTAATGCTTCCACCTTCGTAACTCCTCAACAGATGGCAGTCCTGGTCTGCGGCAGGTCCTGGCTTTTCAGCAGACTCTCCTCTACAGTTCCATTTGGCAGGAAGCCTTAGCATTGAACGGTTGTGTTTTTAAACTATGAAGAATGGAACCTTGCACAGATAGTCGGTCAATGCGACTGAAGTAACGCGCAGGCGTTGAATTCTTGACAGCAGAAGGTGTCACCCCAAAGGAGATTCCTCAGAGAATGCAGGCTGTTTATGGTGATTGTGTTAATGTGAGTCCTGTGCGTTGTTGGGCGAGTAAGTTTAAAGATGTTGAGGTGGGAACATCTGACTTACGTGACAAAGAGTTGGACATCTTGTGACAGCAACCAACGAGTTTCACAAGCAAAAGGTTGGCAGATTGGTTCAGGACGATCGTCGTATCACTCAGAGAGAAGTTTCAAGCATCATTGGCATTTCACAAGAACGTGTGGTTCACATTTTTGTTTTGCTTGGCTATCGGAAGATCTGTGCACGATGGGTCCTGTGAGACGCTGGTTGCGGAAACAGACTGTCGACTTCTTCTGTGACGACTTCAGAAAACTTGTTCATCGTTGGCAGAAATGTATCCAATGGTCTGGTGATTATGTGGAAAAGTGAATAGTGGTAGTTAAAGAGCACGTTCTAAGGATTATCTCTTGGTTTGATTTACAGTAGAGTCTCACTTATCCAACATTCACTTATCCAACGTTCTGGATTATCCAATGCATTTTTGTAGTCAATGTTTTCAATACATTGTGATATTTTGGTGCTAAATTCGTAAATACAGTAATTGCTACCTAGCATTACTGCATACTGAACTACTTTTTCTGTGAAATTTGTTGTATAACATGATGTTTTGGTGCTTAATTTGTAAAATCATAACCTAATTTGGTGTTTAATAGGCTTCTCCTTAATCTCTCCTTCTTATCCAACATATTTGCTTATCCAATGTTCTGCCGGCCCGTTTGTGTTGGATAAGTGAGACTCTACTGTATTAAAATATTCCCATCCAAACTCAAGTAACGAAGGTGGAGGCATTACTTTTCATTCAACCCTCATATATACATACATACACACATTATCAATAACATTAAAAGAATCATATTTGGAAGAGATCACAATGGCCATCCAGTCCAATCCATTAAAAGAAAACACAACAAATGTAGCACGTTTAAAATCCTCCTGAATTGTGATCTTTTTCTTCCCCCATGAAAAGAATATATGAAAGGATACTAGAAGCCTTAGTAGACCAAAAGCTGAATATAAGTCAACGGGGTGATGCAGCAGTTTAAAAGCCAATGCGATTCTAGGCTGCATCAATGGGAGTCTAGTGTCCAAATCATAATCACGCTCTGTTATGCTTTGGTGAGACCTCATCTGTGTCAAGTTCTCCAAGAAACGGTCAAGATGGAAAGGATCCGGAGAAGGGACAACAAAATGGTCCAAGGTCTCGAAGTCATGAATTCCTCTGAAGAGTGACTTAGGGAACTGGGAGAAGGTGAAGAGGGGACGTGATTGCCATGTTTAAATATTTGAAAAGATGTCTCTTTCATGCCTGTTATGTTTCTTCTTCGTAAGTCAAGCGCCAGGCATTTGCCAGCCCTGTTCCCTCTTCTACTCTGTGTTGAAGGCTGCATCTCTGGGAGGCATTTTTATCTTGTCATATCATTTCAATGTGCTTCTCCCCCCGTTAAGTGTTTCCGAAGAAATTATGAAGCCGATCATACTAGGGAGCTGGAGATGGATAAGCTAAGCCTTCAAAGTGAAAGCTTCAGTGACATAAATAAGAAGGATATGTCACACAACTGGCAGAATCGGAGCTGTAAATCAGGCTGGTGAATGAATGAAGGGATATAGGGAGCAGCTGTGCACTAAACAGCTGAGCAAAGGCCTTCAGCAAAGTAAAGAAAACACCTTATGAATGCTAAGCTAGTATTCATGTAAAAATGGAGTAACCAGGTGAGTTTCTGATGCTATCTGCCATCACAACTCGGGGAACCACAAACTGTTTTTAATATAGGGTGGGATTCACCCCTGCGTGCAGGTCATTGTTGATTTTGTTAACTTGCTGGTACATTTCTCTTCCAAAATAATGAAAAAACGTAACATGCCATCTTGCTATCTTTATTTTATTCATTTATTTCGCAATTTGCATGTTTAATCTTACTTTTTCACAACTACAAGAAACTTGCCACAATTACTCATTTTTTTCCTTCCGGAAGCAAATTAGGGAGTGTGTTTGCAGTTTGCATACCACTGAGACTGTCCCTTTTTATGATATTTGTATGATCACATAATTTTAGTTGTGTTTCAATATTTGTATGCTCCACAACACAAAAGATTTAACCGGTGTTCAGTTTTTATATTCATATTTGAATGCATTTGCTCTGTGTTTATTGTGTTGTTTGTTACAGCTATTTTGAGTCCCAATATCATGAGAAAGGCAGAAAAAATGAAGTGAAGTAAATAAATAAATACAGTAGAGTCTCACTTATCCAACATAAACGGGCCGGCAGAATGTTGGATAAGCAAATATCTTGGATAATAAGGAGGGATTAAGGAAAAGCCTATTAAACATCAAATTAGGTTATGATTTTACAAATTAAGCACCAAAACATCATGTTATATAACAAATTTGACAGAAAATGTAGTTCAATACGCAGTAATGCTATGTAGTAATGACTGTATTTACGAATTTAGCTCCAAAATATCACGATGTATTGAAAACATTGACTACAAAAATGCGTTGGATAATCCAGAACGTTGAATAAGCGAGTGTTGGATAAGTGAGACTCTACTGTAGTTTTGAAATCATACAAAATAATACAGAATGCTAGGCAGGTAAGTAAGAAACTCACTTTCTGGTACCATCCCTTTGGTTTCTTATGCCGTACGAAGGAAAAAAGGCTTAATAGCTTTGAGAAAATGCAATTTGGCCCATGAAACATTATGCCTGATGCACTTATTATTCCTGATAGTGCTTTGGAACTAGTTGCAAACTGTTTTTCTAATGGTACTTCATGACTGCACTTTAATATTTGAAAAGGTGACATATTGAAGACTATGTTTAAATATTTGAAAAGATGTCACATTGAAGATGAAGCCAACTTGTTTTCTGCTGCTCCAGAAACTAGGACACAGAGCAAAGGATTCCGGCTACATGAAAAGAGGTTCCACCTAAACATTAGGAAGAACTTCCTGATGATAAGTGCTGCTTGTTGACAGTCGAATATGCTGCTTCTTTGAAAGATGGAAGAGTCAGAGTCAAACAATGGCTGGATGGCTGTTTGTCAGGTGTGGTTGTTGGTTCGTTTCTTCCTGAATGGTAGAATGGGGATGGACTGGGTGGCCCTTGGGATCTCTTCCAACTCTAGGATTCTAAGATTAGTCATGGTCATCAGATTAGCTGCATTCGTGGATGGGATCTCCATGACTTTGCTGTGCTGATCAGGGAATTCTGGTGGCTCCAAGATCAGTAAATCTCTCGGAGTTTATCCTTGGTACCAGACACCAAGTGATCTGAGAAGACAACCTTCACAGAGTGCTTTTTGAGGGCAATGCTGTTATCAGCACCACTGGAATGTTAGCACTGGAACAATAAGCTGCTAGGCATTATGATTATGATTATGATGATGATTATTATTATTATTGACACAAAGACATAGTATGACACAGCAAACGAGATATATATACTGGATTTCTTATCACAAAATCACAAGTCGAACATTTCCCAAGCGTTTTGGACTGTGTGATGTATTTTCAGATGATGCGCGCAGATCCCAGTCGGGTGGAATTTTGCAGTTGACATATCGTAATTTTGTCAATGTCTATTGTTTCCAAATAACAGACTGAGTTATTTTGGCACAGCACCCAATGTGCCAGTCACCACCGGGACCACCTGCCCTGGTTTGTGCCAGAGCCTTTGCAGTTCGATCTTGAGGTCCTGATAGCAGCTGAGTTTTTCCTGTGGTTTTTCATCAATTTGACTGTCACCTGGGATGGCAACATCAATAATCCAAACTTTTTTCTTTTCCACAACTGTGATGTCTGGTGTGTTGTGTTCCAAAACTTTGTCAGTCTGGATTCTAAAGTCCCCCAGTATCTTTGCATGATTATTTTATCATTTATTATTTGAAACACAACAAGATGAGCCCACAGCAGACACTCTGATGGCTGTTGTATTGAATCCCATGTCGGACCCTTCCCAAGTGTCTAGGACTGCGTGATGTATCGGCAAATAATGCATGTGGATCCCAGTCAGGTGGCCTTTTGCAGCTGGCAGGTGGTAATTTTGTCAGCGCCGATTGTGTTTAAGTGCAGGCCAAGGCACTGCACCCAGTGTGCCCATTACCACTGGGACCACCTTGACTGGCTTGTGACAGAGTCTTTGCAATTCGATCTTTAAATCCTCATATTGTGTCAGCTTTTCCAGTTGTTTCTTTTCAATCCTGCTCTCCCCTGGGATTGCAACATCGACAATCCATACTTTGTTTTTTAACATGATTGTGAGGTCAGGAGTATTGTGCTCCAAAACCCTGTCTGTCTGAATTCGGAAGTCCCAGAGTAGCTTGACATGCTCATTCTCTGTAACTTTTTCCGGCTTGTGATCCCACCAATTCTTGGTCGCAGGCAGATGGTATTTGTGGCACAAGTTCCAATGAATCATCTGAGCAACACCTGGGCCATACCCGTCATTAGATACACTGCTGGAATTGTGAACTGGACACAAGCAGGGCTAGATGATCTGGACAGAAAAAACAAGAAAACTAATGACAATCCACTACTCATTACACCCGCGTAGTGATGTCGACAGACTTTACTTGCCCAGAAAATCATGAGGCAGAAAGAGGGCTTCTGCAAAGGAAACAAATGGCAGATGAAGAGAAACATGCCCTGGCAGATGATGGGAAAGGCAGTCAAGAACCAACTTTGAAGGAAGTCAATAGTAGTAAACTGCTTCAAGTGCAAAAGACCAAGAGTGAATACCGTAAAAACACAATCCAGAGCAGAAGAGAAAACTGGCGAAAGAAGGTTCTCCATGGGCAGTTCCTGGGAAAAATTGAGAGCCAAATTGACAAAGAAAAAACATGGCTGTGGTTCACAAATGGGACTCTGAAAAAGGAGACGGAGGGCCTGATTCTGGCAGCCGAAGAACAAGCCATTAGAACCAATGCCATCAAAGCCAAAATTGAAAAGTCGATGACAGATCCCAAATGTAGACTCTGCAAGGAAGCAGATGAAACAATAGATCCCATCCTCAGCTGTTGCAAGAAGATCGCACAGACAGACTACAAGCAGAGGCAGAACACCATTGATCATTATGTATTATTATTATTATTATTATTATTATTATTATTATTATTATTATTATTTTATTATGTCACAGCAAACAAGATAGACATGCTGGATTTCGTATCACAAAATCACAAGTCAAACACTTCCCAAGTGTCTAGGACTGTATGATGTGTTTTCGGATGATGCGTACAGATCCCAGTAGGGTGGTCTTTTGCAGTTGACAGATGGTAATTTTGTCAATGTCTGTTGTTTCCAAATGCCGGCTAAGATCTTTTGGTACGGCACCCAATGTGCCCATCACCACTGGGCCCACCTGCACTGGTTTCTGCCAGAGTCTTTGCAGTTCAATCTTGAGGTCCTGATAGCGGCTGAGTTTTTCCTGTTGCTTTTCATCAATGCGACTGTCACCTGAGATGGCAACATCAATAATCCAAACCTTGTTCTTTTCCACAACTGTGATGTCTGGTGTGTTGTGTTCCAAAACTTTGTCAGTCTGGATTCGGAATCCCACAGTATCTTTGCGTGCTCATTTTCCAATACTTTTGCAGGTTTGTGATCCCACCAGTTCTTTATTGCAGGGAGGTGGTACTTGAGGCATAAGTTCCAATGAATCATTTGGGCCACATAGTTGTGCCTCTGTTTGTAGTCTGTCTGTGCGATTTTCTTACAGCAGCTGAGGAGATGATCA